>NW_017153345.1:472172-473520 GCF_001652005.2 Ceratina calcarata
AATTGTTAATCCAGAATTATAACAAAGATTTTCTAATACTTTCGTAATATTTGATTTAAAATATTCTGTAAGAATTTATTGAGGAAACGCAATGATTAAGTTATGATTTGTTAGGTAGGATTGCAGTGAGTGTAGATAACTTTTGAACAGTAGTGTACGAATAATATATTCATATACGGTATTCGTGTCCCCTCTATTTCTACGATACACTTTGACCTTATATTCGCGGCGACTGCCTTTTTTTACACGTCGCCCTTTAAACATCCTCTTTTTTTTTCCATATTCTTTGGTTTCGACGCCGTCGCTTTGAGATAGTTGCAACTCGATTTTGGATGCACAAAGGCGGGGAGCTGTTTGCGTTTTAGATATCAAGCCAGGTCGCCTTTTCGCAATTTCCACGGGTACAAAGGCAGTTCGTTCGGGAAGGGTTTCCCAAGGGTTCAATGCGTGATTATATTAGCCCGGTAAAACCGTCGTTATTGCTCGCTCTTTAAAATTGTCAGTCTCACTGCATCGCTCTTATTTTTCTACGAGAGAATGTTTATAAAGTAATATTTATTCTGGTTAAATATTATACAAATGTTTCCCAATACGCAATCGTGAATCCAATATTCGTTTGCCTCGGATTTCCTGTAGATATTTTTCCCAGTGTGATTTATGGAGTGAAACGTGAAATTTGTAAAGCAGGAAGTATAAATTGGCAAAGTAACACCGATAGCAGGTCCGACGCTCGTGAAATTCATTAAGGCAACAAGCGAATGGGTAATTAAATTCCAGCCGGTAGGAATGTCACCGGGACACTTGACCGGTGACGTTTTCCATGCGGGTTCCCATAAATTCTCCGTGTTCGATGGAGCCAGCTCCCCGAGATTCCACGATCAGAATGCGATGACGTCTTCGAAGGAAGCGAACGACCGGCGCGAACCGTACCTCCTTTTCCCGGGAACCGATCCGATCCAGTCGGTGTCCGCCTCTCTCTGCCGAAGACTCGACTATCCTCTCTTAGGAACGCCAGGAATTCCTGGCATTCCACCTTTGAGCGTCGCTGTTCCGTCTTCTGCCGCATTTTCGTTTCCACTTGGGAACCAAAATTTGTCTCTCTTCGCGTCACACCGGTTAACCGATCACGTGATCGATCGGGTCCCGTTAGGCCATCGTTTGCACAGATCTACAATCACAAAACGCGATCGTGTTTTAAGGATGTATTGGCTATACAATCAATTCCAAAAGTTTATGCACTTTAGAAATGCATTTTTTAAAAAGAAATCACACGTCGGAAGAACATTGCTAATAATAAACAACAACAAAAAAATTTTTTATTTTTCCGAGATTTTTCCAAGGGGTACCC
>NW_017153345.1:473560-492595 GCF_001652005.2 Ceratina calcarata
CTTCTATACTTTTTAGCACGTAGCTCTTTATTATTAGCATTATTCTTCCGACGTCTGATTCCTTTTTAATTATAGGAAATGCGTTTTTCTAAGGTACATAAACTTTTGGGATTGACTGTACAGTCAATACATCCTTAAGTGTAATGAAAAAGAAGCGATTGATTTCCAGTAGTTAACACGATCATACGTGTTAAATCGATTACTTAGAGACGCTTCTCATCGATATAATTAGCGAGACTTAATTGTTAGGTTGTCAGTTTCGCAACGTGCAATCAGGTTTTAATAATCGTGTGAAAGACAAGGGGAATATCTGCTAAGAAATCGAATTTGTTTCAAGTTCAATTGAAACACATTGCGCGGAAACAATAATTACGGTAACTTCTTAAGCAGCGAGATTCCCAGTAGATCTCGGCTACGTCGTAAAGATATCATCAATTTGAATTACAAATTCGGTTCAAGTTTGAATCTGAATCTTGTGTTTCGATTTGAATTTCAAATACGACGCCGAACTTCAAGTTGAATTTAATTCCTCTTTGTTGCGTTCACCTTTCCATTTTTCAATTTACGTATGAATAACACAGAATATTAAATAACGTGAAGTTAATAGCGTTAAGGAAATGATTTATAAAATTCCAAATGGATTTTTATAAATGTACGTATATAGAAACGACGATGTTCTTGGCCGAATAGCGAATGTAATGCGATAGTAGCGGCAGTGAATAATATTCGTGTAACGTAGACGTTAATGCGTAATAATACCGACGCAGGGTTAATTACGGTGGTAGCTGGGGCAGCCGAAGTTCCAGCCATATTTCCCATCACCATGTCCGCCTCATGCTTCTTCATTAATTAGCACGTCAGGTTCTCGCCATGTGTTTGCATTCGAAGGACAAAGCTACACGTAATCAGAGAAATATGCCCTTTTAGTACCATTAGCTCGTTAAAAAAAAATCAACTTTCTTGCGAGTTAGTCGCCCTGGATAATGAATTAATGGATACGCTGTACGTTATCTATAACACATAATTAGTTAATACATTTCGTCGTACGCTTCACCTTGTTTTTTTATCAAACAAGCAACCGTCGACGTATGAAGGATAAAAAAAGTAGAGAGTTAATACATTCATCAGACACGATCGAAAGCAAATTCCATGGTCACGTAAAGCAAACGAAACTTTTTCCCGTCCGAACGCAATTACCTCAAACGAACCTCAAGGTCTGAAATAAAACTTCGCCCACGGGCCAATTTTCATTAGTCGGAAAAATTCGATTCAATCAGCGCGCTCGCCTGTTATCAGTTTTATCCCGTCGATTATTATCATTCAGGGAGCGACCTAGGTTGTCACGAACCACGTATTTCCTTACATTTCCCGCCAGTCGTTTAATCATTTATCGACTCCACATTTCTAATTATAGTGCCGAGAATTTTATGACGATTTTTACGAGGGATCATCGGTACATCGTTTATTTCAGAGAGGATTAATTGGCATAATTAATCGCGAATCTTCGCTTCGATTTCCATCGTTTCTATTACGAAAAAAGGGAATCGAATCACGTATCTGAGTCTCTACTTCCATTGCATGATTTATCAATCCTGTCTTGCCTCTTCCAATTTGATCTTCTTCCCGAAGGATCGAAATTGACGGGGCCTCATTACCCGTTTTACGTCCCGTGAATACCGCGAACGGAATTCCGCGCGAACCGGAAGCACGTGTTCCATCCCCTCGGACCTGGGAGACATTGCTATTCACCCAGTAGCCCCGGCACACCTCTGTCTCTCTCCCTGCTGGTCGGAGGCAACCAGCTAGCATAGATTCCGTTCGACTAGAGATTTCAGTCGTTCCGTTCACGGATTGACGGGGCCACGTCAATTTGTCACTTGGAAAAATGCTTCGATCGTGTCTTATCGAATGAGGGATGCGCCTCGGATGGGTGATTTCGCAGGGGAGGATAGAGTTCCTCGCGTGTCAGATGGAACAGTGAGGGATCAATTTCTTCACGGTTTTATCTCCAGACGTGAAAACGTCAAAATTCAGTTCGTATTTCATTTTTCGGCACGATTATTCATAATTATGTTCGTATTAATCTGATGGATTATTTAAAGACATTATAAAATCGATACATATTCTGAAATTCAAATTTCGCGTTTGAAATTCAACGCTGTTAAAATAATGAGAACCAATTTCTCTCGGGGTATTCTACGTAGGTAATAGCATACTAATCGCGATACTAATTATCAACAGTAATACATTAATACGTCAACGCATTAACGTATTAAACGATATAGTATCCTATTATTAGTTAATTTCGTCTTCACTATATCTGCGATGCGTTTCATATTTTCTTCTATCGGTCTGAGTTTTATTTCTCGCTGTTCGAAGTCTGATTAATCAAAATCGGGCTTATAAGTAATGCGTTTAATTAGTAGATACGATTCCTCGGAAAACGCGCACTTGTTACTTATTAGTCCACGCAGTCGGGCTGATTATTCGGCGTGCAGTTACGGCGAAATGAGTTTCGATTTGCAGGAAACGCGAGCGTCGAAGCCGTTCCGATTAAATTACTCGACCGATGCCTAGTAATCTCGTTAAAACGCGGGGCCATACGCGAACCGGACGGGAAAAATTGTTTCCATTACGAAAGTTGCTGTCCCCTGGCCATGAAACTGATACAAATATCCGCTAAACGTTCACTAAATTGGCTATACTGCCTTATTCAAATACCGACGCCAATAATCTTTAATCGGATTTGTAACGATTAAAAAAATCATCAGTTCAATTGAAAATGAAATCGGATGTATCAGTTTTATTTAAAGTTCCTCCGATATTTTTTTACATCACTTTATCGTGCGGCTGTATTTTATAAACTGACGGAATTCGCTGGTAACGGTTTATTTTTTTTTTGTTTTTGGTTTTTTTTTTTGCGTTGTAAACGTCGGGCAGACAAATTCGTTGCGAGGCTTTGCATAAAACTGGCGGTCAAATAATTATACAATCAATTACGGCGTATAAAATTGAACACGCGGCGCGTTACAGTGACAAATTGGAATTTTATGCCGACGCGATTAATCACACGTTGCACAATCCACACACAAAGCAATACGGTAAAGTGCACGCGTATCATTTATAACGGTGGCAATTTTAAAACAATGAGTGATCATGCAAATTAACACTGACGATCAACGTTAACTACTTCCCAACCGGTTTTCCCTGATCTTTCGACGTACTTTTATTCGACATTGTCAAATCAAATTGTCGAGGGCGTTAAGGCTCATTATATGATTATCTCGTTGAGCAGAGGTTCATAAAAGATCATTTCCACTTATATTCTTGGTTGCCTCGTACAAAGTATGGTTTTGTACATGCAAATCAATGTTTATATGGAAATTGATAACAATCAGAGGGATAATGGTACGGTGAAGCGTATGTTAGAGTAAAGGGATTAAAAATGTGCGGTGCGTCTGTCGTTAATCACGGACATCGTGATAACGGATACAGCGAGCGTCAGGAAGAGTTTGCGTTCGAATCCCCGGGCGAGGAATGAATCATTCGCGCACGCAGCTCGCGGCGCACTTCGTTAATGATGTCTAATTTAATGTCGGACACTGAACGATCGGCGGTCATCGTTCACGCGTTTCGAACTTGGAGCCGAAGCCATGCGCGGAGGCTTTGGGAAGGTGGAAAAATTCAATTCCCGGTCGGGGCTCTATTTCGGCGCGCGCGACGAACGGACGCGGATTAGTGCTGCGTAAACTCGATCCTCTCTTCTTTCGATTTATCGAACGCGACTGCGTTTTCCAGGATATCGGATATTGCGATCTCTCTTTGACTGACGGGAATTTTTTTCCACGCGTGCACACAGCTTAGTTCGACGCTTGGAATGGCAGTCTCTTTTTTTATGAAATTTATTTTTTACAGAGTATTGCGACGGACAGTGAAATTTTTTAACTCCGGAATTGGATATAGAAATCGGTGTTGAAGGATTCTGTTAAATTAATGATAAACTTCGTAACTGCATACATGATTTGTAAATTTAATTACTTAATTACGGGTAGTGAATGTTTAACGAACGTGGTTTTCATCAATAACTGATTCATTAATTAATCATTGAATGTATTGAAATCATGGATAAAGTTAACAATAAGCGTAATTATTCAATTACGATCGATAAATATTTATCGAGATTTACATATACGCGTTACTGAACAACGGATCGGGCAAGAATATTTTAATAAAAATTTCTGCCTCGCTTATCGGCGGATGAAAGCGGAGTTTGTTGCGAGAAACTAAGACGAAACTCGAGGCAGTTCTGCAGGTTCTTTAATTAAAAGAAAGGCCGCGGCGTCAGTTTTTCGCGAAAAATTTTGTCTTCACCGCCTCTGCGCCGCGCCGGGACGTGCTTAATTTATTTCAATTCCTAAGGCCGTATCGTTTTAATTAATTTTCGTGCTGCTCCGCTCTTTTTTCTTCTTCTCTCCGGCTCGGGTTTGACTTTCTGAAAGGAACCGCTTGATTATTTCGCAAAATTTTTTTCTCCTCGCCGTTAATAAACCGACGGAACTAAGAAAGTCGACTTTTCCTTAATTACAAGAACCACCCGCGGAGTTTAGCTTTTTCGGCTGGAAGTTAACCACGAGCACCATCCACCTTCCGAGACACACGTGCATAATGAGTTTAGTGAGCAAAAGTACATGCATTTGCAATCAGTGAATTTACACTTTTCACTGTAAAATGAGCTAATACAGAAAATCAGTAGCCTCGCAGACAAAGACGCGAGTCCACTCGCACGGTCAATTAGCCTCGCGTATTTCGATCAGTAACGTTTAACGCGCGAAGCGTGGACGACAGTTTGGGGAGCCCGGGGGGGAGAAATGGAGCGAACGAGCTCGGCCGCTGAAGGGCGGGAAGCTAGATCAGCCAGATCGAGAGGTGGCTCCTCGAATCGTTCGGGGGATGGTCGGTGGCCTGGAGTGCGCCCTCGCGAGAGCTTCAGCCCCTGTGAAATCGTGTTCCGCGTTTCCGCGTGGAAGTGCACTCGAGCCTCCAGTCCCCGGCACAAAGGCAGCTCTCTCTCCTTCCCCTGTGAACTCGCCTTCGACCCAGGCCTCTCCCCGGTTATTTGCTCTCTTTCGATTCATTCCCAATGTCTACCCAATTTCCACGGCCACGGTGGATACAGCTGGGAAAAAGAGAGAAAGAAGCCGTTTTGTTTGCGGGACCGGTGAAAGGCGAATGGAAATAACGGCGAGAGGAGATCTTGACCAGCCGGGCTCGAAAGACGAGCAGTGGTGATGGCAAGTTCCATTCACAGAAATTCCAATAAATACCCATTTGTCGGGGTCGGATATTTGATTCCCCGCGAGCTAAAGTTGAAGCACCTGCGCGAAGATCACCATTTTTCGCGATCCATTTCGCGATTGACGATTCTGAATGCAACGGCTACGCTCATTCAGTCTCGGTTCTTCCTCCTCGTCGTTTTTCATCGCCTCTCGTTTCGGTGCCTCCAAATTGCCACCTGAGTTTGATTAGAGGATTCGATTCATTAAAATAGTTATCAAAATTCTTGCTCGCAATATCAGATCACATATTATTATACAGCATATTGTGCGAAAATTTTGCATAGCAATGATTTTGCTAAATGCAAAATGAACGATAGAAATGAGTTATTGTGATGAAAGAAAAATGGTGGAGATCGACAGTACTAAAATAAAGCAGAGCTCGACCGATGAATTCCCTTAGATCAACAAGCCAAGTGAATAGTTCATCGGACTAAATCTACTTTTCACGCACCTCTTCACACAAACAAAACCGAATCCGCCGGTTCACGGGCTATTCACTTTGGAGAGAACAATCCACAACCCGATCCGATTCGCGCCGTTCCCAATCATCAATCAACGTTTCATTCAAGAAACGTAACCATTCGCCAAATCTTCGAACACACCGAGCCGTACCAGCAAAACGTATAGTGGAGCGTTGTGCTAACTCCTGCAATCCTATGTACTTGAAAATAGAAGCAAATAGTGATTCTGTCGAAGCAATCAATCTTGTTACACGTGTCTTTGTCTTAGAGCCGATATTTCTATATATTTAACCCATTTTCCTCTGAGTCTAACTTATATTATCACCGATTTTTTAAAGTCGTTATCGAGGCTCATTTATTTTAAAAAGGAAAAATATTAGCTTAAAACAATGCTTTTTGCTACTGGTATTAATAAACGGAGAAGCGATAAAGACTGATTGGCAGCTGTCGGATAACGTAAGTTTGGGCCAAGTTCTGGGCGGAACTCTCATATTTCGGTGACACTCTCCTCGGCTAACGTTGCACTCGTAGAATGCTTTTGCTTGTACGAGCTTATCTCTCTAAAAGCGTGCACTTAGGCCACTCGTGCGTTTACGACGACACTGTATATGTGAGTCGGAACAATTCTTACTGTCTGAAACTCGCATTTTTCATCTATGAGTTAAACAAATCAAATTTTCATAGACAATGGAAATATCGAACAGGGGATTTGTTTGAATTTGAGTGAAAGAATTGAGGAAACGAGGAAAAGAATAGGATTAATTATTGGCGAGTAAAATATTATCTCTAAACGTTTTAAATGTTCTGGAATATTTTCAAGGTGAACGAATGATAACGCTTTCAGAACTAATAATTTACTGCGAAGACGAGGAACATTTTTTTCGTATAACGTAGGAGCCAAAAAGCACCGGCATCAAATTTTCTTGTTCCTCCTCCCGCGGTCGTTTCACGGTTGGCCACGGACGGGGCAAAAATTATTTAGAATTACCCGAATCCGGCAAAACGGCCAGGCCCTGATTCGCCATGGCATAATGCGATCCCAAAAAGAGATTGACCGACGGAATCGGCCGTTCACCCTCGATATCAGATCGTACCGATCTTTCACCGGGCATAAAACGTCTTCGGGCCCCTCGAGGAAATCCCCGGTCCTGTACTCCAAAACCCGTCACGCTCTTATTACCTCGGCCAAGGATTATCATTGTCTTTATACACAAATTGCTATCAGAAATATTCAGAAACATCTGAACCTATTTGGCAGTCTGATAATTCGCTTTTTTTACGTTGGAACAATTGAGTATTTGACTAATTTTGCAGTAAGTAAAGACGAATAAGTGAATTCTTGTTAGCTTTTTTTGAAGTTAATATTGGAAATCAGTTCTTGTAAAAACATAATGATTTAACATTGGGTCAGAAGCATTTGTAAAATTGTAGTAAGGTTAATGATCGGCTTCCAAGAAATCCATTTGTCCGCGTACCGCCAATTTCTGACTGGCCACAACCCTTTCATCTTTATTTCTTCTTGGCTCGCTTATTATGGTCGCCAGTTGGCCGTGTTACAACGTTGTACGACTGTCGACACAAAAGCCGAAAGCTGAATCACCGTCGCTTCGCGTCGCACGGCGCGGCGCGGCGCGACGTCGTCGTCGTCGTCGTCGCTGTAGTCGTCGCGGGGTAAACGTTTCCGAGCGTGTCGGGCCCATGATTCGAGGCTTTCGTCCCGTCGATTTCACGGTTCGTTCGCGATCGGCTGAGGATCTCAAACCACGGCCACCGCTTGATGGCTCGCGGCACCGATTCTTCACGCTGTTTTGCTGCGTTACCTTCGGATTTCTGCGACGCGAGGAGGTTTCCTCTCTCCGCTAACTCGACCAGTTTTTGAATCGTCTCGAGCAATTTACCGCGAGCATTACGCCCAGACCGTTTCTTTAGCTCGGGCAAATATTTTTACCCGTAATTAGAGGAAGCAGCATGTCGTTCTTATCTAAATTCTATACAGTGATTTAAAATCCTATTTCGCGAACGTTCCTGCTCGACCCGATAACTTCGTTCCAGTAAAAACATAAAAATCACGCGATACCATTAAAGGGTTCTTCCTTTTAATTAGAGCCGAGCCGTGAATCAAGAATTATTTCAAATTAAACTGCCTTGAAAAATTCTAGCATTCCTCAACGTTTCATTATCGGATAAATTTTTATCAGTCTTGATACGGTACGCGATTTCAAGTTTTCATTTTCCTTTGCGGTTTTCCAAAGACTCGATTTTCTGTTCCCTTTTTAACCAGCCACTTTAAAATCTCGGTTTCGCTCGGCGTCCGCGTAAGATCTCAATCTCGCTGACTCCCCGTGAAATCCGGATCTCCGTTGCCTCTTTTTTCCCTGCCGGGACCGCCGCTGCTGTTTTCCCTCCGTGAAACCTCAATTTTCGCTTCGCCTCCATAAAGCCCTGCGCTCTGCCTTTTCCTACGAATTTTCTTTTTTTCACCACCGCTTGTCCCACTTCAGACTCGCCGGCCGGCCTAACAATTTGTTCTTTTAGGCACGCGATAATGGTCTGCTATTAATTAACGAACTCTTGTCACAAGTATTTTGTTATAATAGTTCCCCGATTTTAGAAAATGATTCCAAGTCGATACTTGGTTTAACAGGAAGCTTTCCCTTGGAAATATCTCAAAAATATTGCAAAACAGCGACCTTGAATATTTCTCTCGCCTTCGGTAGCCGCGGATCAATCAAGCGAAAGGAAACGATCGATCATCGAGTGGCCGGCATAGCCGTGGCACTGTTAGGCAGATTCCAGTGCATATAAGTGTCAAATTTCGATGATCGATGGCCAGTGATAATTTGCTAGCACGAGGGAGAGATACATCAGAGCTCGTGGTCACCCATGGTTCACCTAAGAGGAATCGATCACCTCGGTCAAGCTTTTTCTAACCGGGGTTAGGCGGATCCTCTGGAGTCTCCTCGGGGTCACCTATTTTGTTGAGAGCTATAGTCTAGTTCTTTGAATTTATACTGATAAGAGAAGGGAGAGAAAAGAAGTGATAAATTAACACAGTTTATTCTACTGTTGGGATATACGAACGCCAAACAAGACCGGGCAGGATTGGTTGTATGTATATCCCAAAAAATCGCACGTCACTCGAGCGCTGGACAGGAATAAAAGTAGTCAGACTGTGCGAGTAAGACAATAATAGAGACAAGAAGACGAAATCTAGATCAGACTTGAGGATCGCGTGGGGGGGAATGACTCGCCGGGCAAAAATGTGGCTACACATTCGAACGCTTGTGTCACAGTTACACGCATTTACAATCGTATAAATTAGACTCGCCTAATAATTATTCAGATAAGTTTAAAAAAAGCAAGCCATTGCGACGATCAGCGATTGTGCATTTAAAACGTCGGTGATTGTTCTAAAAAACAGGCGGGCATAAATTTGCCGGCTTAGGGCGCTCAACAGATTCCAGCATCAAACGGAAATAAAGGAAAAAGCCCGCGGAGTTACGGTGAATGGAGCAAACCCCCGTGCAGTCACGTTCCAAATCTCGGCTGCGGTGCGAGTCAAACGAATTCCTCCCCGACCTCCCCCGTAATTATATTAACCGGCGTGCAATTAGAAACCGTACGAGTGTAATTAAACGGGAATTGTAGGGCGCGTTGCATCCAGCCGCGTTAGATCCGAGTAGCTCCGCGGCGCTTATCGCGAAATTAATTTAGCCTCGCGTGACACGCAACGCGACAAAAGAGAGAGAGAGAGAGAAAGAGAGAGACAGACGGAGCACGCGTCTCGTTACACGCGTCGTGACCGTTCATACAGCGTTAATCGATATCGTTTAGTTGCATTTTTATTTGCACAATTATTGGAATGAAAAATAGCGTTTGGATGGTTTTACGTGAAACCAGATAATGCATCGGATGATAAATAAATCAGGCCACTGTTGAAACTCGTTCCTGCAATATTTATTCAACGAGCTCTTATCTCTACGAGAAACATATGAAAATGCTTGTAATAAAATTTTACTTCTTCGGTATTCATTTCATCGATTATGTGAGTTCATAAAAGAATCAGGAAATCCATTGGATAAAAATTGCTCGATATTTTATTCCACTATGTACTCGAGAACGTGGCTCAAGAAGGTAGACGTAAGACTAGGACTCTTGGTAACTGTCATTGGTCTATTCGATGCTCGTCGACACGCGGGATGACGCGTCCCGTCATGTCGGAGCCGCAAATTGCCGTGCTGCGGCTGCGGTTCCGGCGACCGCACGAATTTCCGTGCAACCACTTCGTCCCTCTCGGCTGTCCTCCTGTTGCTGCTGCACCGAGAAATTTTCCACCCACCCCGCCAGCCGACGAAAAAGTTGGCTCCGTTCACAGGTGGATGCAACTGTCGCTTGTACACGAATTTTCCGAGGGGAAACTGGGTAACAGAGTCGAACGTGCGACTAGTTTGCTGGAAATACCGGCGAGACGTGAGATGGAAAAGCGATACGGACACCTGTAATGGAAAATGTTTTTCCATTTTCTGTATTGCTGACGCCTGGGTGTTTCAGTCGCTCTTATTTCACATCGGTTTTTACCAATCCCTTTTTATTTAAATGTCGTTATTAGTCGAACGAAACTGAAAAAATGATTAACAAATCCTCGATGATAATATGTACGTAACGTTTGGTTAATTGGCCAGGAAGAAAGGATCGTAATGAGTATCCGCCACGTAGGCTTGGCCGAGGTGAAATTTCATTAGGCGAACAAAGATATTTCTGTGATTCATCGCTGCGGCACAGTGGGCGTCGAGGATGATAAAATTCGTTCAACAATCCATCATAAAGTTTGCAACAAACGGAATATAGTATGTTTCCGCCTTCGTTAGATTTATTGCCACGCTCTCATACTAATTTTACATTTTCTGGAAAAACGAGCTTATCTATACAACCACTCATTCCTTAGTGGATTTAATTACCGTAGGATTATACGAGTTTCTTAACACTTGAACCGGTTTCCTTTGGGCAATTGTCATTCACTAATTACCATCTCGGCGTGACTCATCTCGGTTCGACGGGCGAGAGCTGTTACGTAACTACGTATAAATGCACGCGTGTGCTTCTTGCTGTCCGTTAGTCACAACAGGAACTTACGAGTTCGTCACTCTGTATGAGATGCAGTTAAATGATACCAAGAATTGAATATATCGTTTCACGTCCTTGTCACTGCATAGGCATGTGAAAGTAGAATGAGTTCTAGATCGTTTAATATCATTTTCAAACAGCAGGCTCGCCTTGTAGCTTTTATTTTTAATAAAAATTGTTTTGTGATAACAGATTTTAATATCAAAAATTTTCCACTACGAACGCTTATCGAATGGCAGAAATAGGTATCCGGAGTCCCAAACAACAAATCCGTCCCACGATTGTCTTTACTATCATTTCTAAAAAAAAAAAATCGATCAAATCCGAATGAATCGGCTGAAACGGAACACCAGGCGCGTTTATTGAACCGGCGCCGCATCGGGGAGATGGGTTTGGAAGCGAATCTGGTCAAATAATTCTGTTCATAAATTCATGGGAACGTGGGCACGGCAGCCAGCGTGCGTGGGCGCGCGTCCGTTTCTGAAATCCGCTCTCTCCCTCGTATCGTTTCTGACCCACTTTTCCGCCCCCTGGGTTACGATCCAACGTTTCATCGTCTCTTTATTTATTTTAGTTTTAATCGGTCGTCGACAGATGAAGCCACGTTTCTGCGCGATTTAACTCTGCTGTCGCGTGACCTTTTTTTTTATGTGACTGACCGTCGCTTCGATTTCCTGGCCTATTAGCCTCGTAAAAGCTTCACTGTCTGGATCAATGAAACGGAATGCTACTGCGATTACATCATCGTATGATATCTATTGTTGAACGATTCAAGAAATTCTTGGAATAATTAAAGTGGAATACGAATCAGATTCTCTAAGCGACGGACGATCATTGATAATGCATTATTCATGGGATCAATTTCATTAAACAGACCCGCGGTTTACAAGCTTTTACACACATTACAATCGTCCGAGAATTATAATAATTGTCATACTCGTTAAAACGATTTTGATCACGTCTAATTCAACGCGGTTTGCAGAAAACGCGAGACTCGGTCCGGAGGGTTCAATTACTTCGAAGGCAATTAGCTTAATTAAACACGCGAACGATATTAGTTAATTTCGACGCAGCGATATCACAGACTTAAAACAATTTATCCGACCGCTTTACACGCCGAAATTTGATGCACACTAGATCGTTTAATCAACCTAATCACGTTTAACGTTTCGTGCTCGGCGTCATCGTTCGAAACCTGTTTGTTATTATTAATTTAATGAAAACGGTTGCGGTAATTGCCTGTCGTGTTGCTCTCGGTTTTACGATTCCTGCCGTTTATGATTAAAAAGTGAAATATTCATGAGAGGTAATAATGATTCACGTGTATACCGATAGTACTTCATATTTTAATATGCGCGGTTCAGATTCGTCCTAATTATCGTTCGATATTACTACTCATTAATAATTACGTATTTTTGTATAATGTCATTCTTTAAACGAGAGAAATAAGGGAATTATAATTAGAATTGTATGTATTCGACGTATTTGAAATTAAATGAAATTCGATTGAAGTACGTCTCGGCGGTGGAGAGGAATCCGTGACAATAAAGGGTGCACGCGGGTTATGAAAAAGTTAGGGAACAATTTCCAGAGGCACGCGTGGCACAGATAGAAAGTTGCGGGAAAACTGGCGCAAACTAGTTAACCCCTTGAAGAAGTTGCCAACGACTGATTTATCGTTTCGCCATCGCCTCCTCGCGTAAAAATGGTAGGTGGATACGTAGGTGGGACAGCGATCGATACGCTGGCCTACGTCGTGTAATGTTTGTTAAAACGAGAACGTGGGAAAAGCTGAAAACGATATCTGATTTTCCGCGGCTCGTTTCATTTTAATAATCGCCTGATAAAAATCCGCGCGCGTAACCCCCGGCTGCGTTTCATCCTTTTTCAAATTCGATGCTTTTTACAGCGTTCATTCGTGAAAACTGCACGGTTTTATACGACTAATTTAAGTACGGAATGGTAATTATCGTAAACTGTGGTTCATGCTTTTACGGATATGTACTTTACTAAAAATGAACCTCGTTGAATTCGTTTCCATCCGTATCTCATTAAAAATGAACGCAGTTCCGGTGGTATTAAAATTAATTTATCCTGAGATTAAATTTATTATCGTACGAATCGATGTCGGATATGTGAGATTCGTGCAAACGGTTGATCGTTTCTACAGCCGTGAGACGTCCAAAGGCTGAAGGAATGTCTTTCGACGATTCCCGAGTTATTCGACATTATGAAGGGTTAACCAGGTGCGTCGAAGCTTGGATGCGCGCGTAGCTCGGGAATAGATTTTAGCGGCGAAATGTCGGAAGTTTGTTTGAAAGCTGGGCCGGGGGTGTAGATAGCCGGGTATCGGTTATTTTCGAGCTGCTGTCAAATAATGTCACGGATAGAAGCACGAACTGCACTTTCGCGAGAGCGCGGAGGGAAGAATCGCATGGTGGAGAATGTCAGAATCGTTGATCGAGGAAAATATTTACGAGCACGTGTTGCTGCTCATACGTAGGTATTTTTGCCGAGGTGCATGAACTTTGGCCCGGTTATTATCCTCGCTACGCTCGCCAATAATCTCTCGGCCAAAAAGTTCCTCTCAGTGAGGATTTATTAATCGAACGTGAAATAATTCGCGTCTCGAGAGTTGAATGAGAGGAAAATCTGATTTTATCTTTCCTGTATAGTATGAATAAATTTAATGAAGATGATATTCTATTGTAGAGATAATCATGTTAAGTAACTTCCATTGAACATCCAAATATTTTAAGTATTGAATAATAAAACGAAAATTACAGAAATACTTCTTATAATAATTATTGCATCTGAAACGGAACAATTTCGAAGCGAGAATCTCGGTTCGCACGCAGCGGAGATTCTCTCGGCCAGTTGGTAATTGCAGCCAATCGATAACGGCAGTGTTCGCTGTCTAAATTAAGAATGTTTTCGAGCCGCTATCGCATCGCGCGCCGGGTTCCAGTAATTTTATTTCCGTGTACACGAGGGCCCGGGCCCGTGAAAAGTTACGACGCCCGCAGGAGGAAGAAGAGTAAGCAAGTACTCTCGCGTTTCTTATCTGGAGAGTCGCGCCGCGATGCGTTCGAGCAGTGATTAAATGCGTGCGTGCGTGAGCTCGTGGACGCGGCCGTGTAGGCGTGAGCATGCCCGCGAACCAGGTAAGAGGTCGAGAAAAAATGATCCGACCAGCTTGGAATCCATAGTATGCACGCTCGAGATCTCCTGATTTATTCTGCTTTCTTCTGACTCGAAAGACACGCCACGGGGTTTTCTCATCTCATCGATTACGATCTTTTCGTGAGATAATTGTTCTGATAAGCTTTGGGAAAACAAGGTTTCGCTTGATCGACGACCTTTCGCCAAGAATAATGTACAAGGTCTCTTTTTAAACTGATAATTTTATACCGAGCGTGTTTAAAATGCCGTGGAGATAAATAAGGCGTCTAAACGGTGGTAGCGGTGTTCGACACGTTTAAGTTGATAAAGTTAATTGGCTGGTCCTGCTTGGTAACCCACTGAATATGCATTCGAGGCGGGTAAAAGTATACCGGGCTAGGAAATTTGTTAGTCAAATTTCATTTCGAACTTCTCCACCATGCGAGAAAGAGAGGGAAAGTTTCCGGTTGGATAAGTAAATTAAGACAATGCCGTCTAACTACGCTGGCTTTGCTCCTCTTTTACGGTTTCTTAACCTGCCCGCTGTTTCATATTTCCCCATAATTTACGGCTTCCCGCGGAACTGAAAATCCTACCGGGCCAGTCGGGCAATACTTAATTCAATAAGGAAAGATGACTCGAATCGTGATAACGTTATTCTAACGACGGTAAGAAGCTTGCATTTTCTTGTAATGCCGACATTAACGTTCAATTCCTCCTGCCCCAGTTTTTTTAAGATTACACCGGAATTTCCAAATTATTTATACTTCCGCTCAGTAAAATAATAATTATTCATGCGTATTTTGATGTAATACTGAAACTGATCTTCTATCGAAACATTGTAATATCCATTTGCAATGTCTCGTACAACGAACGAAGGTGAACGGATGGAAAATAAATAGTGGTAAAGCGTAATCGATTTTACAGAAGGAAATTGAAAAGGCCGAATGACGGTTAGTTACAACGGCCTATCCGTGAGCCGTCGATTGGATTAAATAGAATTAAACGCGGTATCTGCTTTCACAGTTGGCTACAAATAGGCTCCCTCGAGTTTTCCGAAAACCGTTCGACCTCTCCTCGCTTGGCGTACGTCCAACCTGTATTTCGGGCCTTCGTTTCACCGAGTTCCGAAATAGCGAACAGGTGTTCGCTGACCGATAGAGACTCGAATAAAATTCTTAATTAGAAACCGTGCTCTTTGCTGGAGTCTCTCTGTTCTCCTCGAAACGGAAATCCTCCGTTTCATAGAAGAGCAGTATTATAACGTGTCAAGAATTCCTCTGCGTTCTCGTGTTTCCTTTGGAGAGGAATATTAAATAGAGGAAAAGAGACATCGGAATTACTCACGGTGTATGTTTTAAAAGCAAAAGGGATGATGTTCGAAAGAAAAATATAAGTGAAACTGCTCTGCGGAAATTTTTTGTTACACGACTACCGTTTTATGTTTTTCTTCCTAGAAATATAAAACTTCCATCATGAAAAAATTACTTCGTCTTTAATTTTTGCTCGGCTCAAAGAAGTACGTCTTCTCACTAAGTTTGTTTTACGAAAAGTACGACGTAAAACGTGGATCTTCAGTTTATACGAAAATTAAATGAAAAGTCTAACGAATTTCACATTTTACATGGAATTTCGTGTCGCATTGCACAGTATACTAGTTTCGCATTCAGTCCATTGGTTAAAACTCATTTCGAGTCAGGCGTTATTGACGAAGGAGAGGGAATGAAACAAAATTAATAAACCGGATCGGATTATCGACATAAGACCCGGAGTCGCGGTTCTGGACAGCCGTTCTGAAAGAAATAACGAAGCTCGGTCAGAAACAGTCGAGGCCGTGTGCCGTTCAAGTCGCGTGACAGGTTAATTTCGCTGGGAACGGGAAGGAATTGGAAACCGGCTGCTTTTCCCCGGGAAAACTTTGATCGAGAATTTTGCTACATGCGGTTTGCGGCCAACAGGTTGGTCACTCACCTCGGCCGAGAGTCTCGTGTAACGCGCGACACGACACGTCTGCCGCGACCGATTGGAACGAGACCCGTGCCAAATTTAAATCGCGTGCCAACTGCTCTGCTAGACGCATAGGACAAACGTGACTAGAAATCGAAGAGTCAAAGGAATTCCTCTGATCATCTCTTAAAAGTCGAATACGTGCAAACCGTATAAATAAACGAATGGGTTCCGTGTTTCATTTTTGCTAATGGATATCTTCTTCGTATTTGACGTTCCGGTAAATTAGAGCGTGTTTCTTTTATCAAATACATTTTCGATTGCGATTCGGAGGATTAATTCCATTTCATCGGCAAATGACCATGATCCCGTGCACGGGGGTTCACCGAGGCGTGACACGCGCGCGGAGAAGCCCCGATTTAATCGGCTGATCCATCGTGGACGAAGGTAGGGTCACCGACCAGAGGTTATCGTCTGACAAAGCGGTCTCTCGACCGGCTAACGAATCCACATCCGCCGGAAATCGTGCGAGACGCCGCACCCTTCTCGGTAGTAGAGCAGGTGAGAGCCCTTGTCGCATGCCACCTGCCATAACTTTGCCGCCTTCCCTTTAGTAGTTCTCACGACATGAACGAGTTGCCAATTTATAAACGGCAATCTCATTTCAAACTTTAATATTCAAAGCGTTTAACAAAAATTGCTTGAAACTTTTCAAGTGCCGCGAGATTGGTAATAAAATTTTTGCGTGCCCAGACGGAATTTATTAGTTTCACTCAATTACACATAAACGCTGCCCGCGGCATTAGAAACAGCGTCCATTAAAGAGTGGCAACGAATTACTGTTAACTTCTGGGGGAAGGGGTGAGCAAACTTTGTTACGGGTGACTCAACGGAAGTTTTTCGAGACGCGACCGGAATCGACCATTCCTTCCCGGACTTGGTGACGTGATCGAAAGTTCGATTGCGCTCTTTTCCGTCTTCTAATTCGCTCGGCGCAACCCCTTTCTCTTCCGAGTAATTTAATCCACCGACGATGCAAATAAAAAGAATTGTTTTTACCGCAGCCAGTCTAATTGGTGTTGCGTACGTGGCAGAATTAAGATCGATAGGAACGAGAATTAAAGGTCTTTGCCAGTCGTGACTCAGTGAACGATATCATCTAATCCGATAACATAGTGAATTTTATTAACGTTTTAATTTTAATGTAGCAGGGGAAAGAATTTACTTGTATCAACTGCATTTCTCTTATTGCATTTAGTATTCTAAGTTTATTCTAAAAGAATGTATGATTGCTTATTTATAAATTATAATAAAATTAAAGTAGACGAATGGAAAACTTTTAAATACATTTTAGTAATAATTAAATCTGATCGCGTAATCAATAGTGACGTGATCGTAAAATACCTAACAACAATTCTATGAAAGCACGTTGATTTGTATTACGTCTGACCAAGCGCGGACTCATACTACTGGCGCGTATCGATTCGGCGGTTTGTCGCCGCACGGAGGTGAGAACTCCTTGACTTAATCGCGACGTGTATAAGTTAACGGTCCCGGGTGCCGTTGACATTGTTGGTTTGGGATCCTCGGTCTTGAAAGAGAAGCCACGCTATTTACTCGGACCCGGAGGAATGATAAACACGCGGTATCCTGCGGGATTAACACCTAACCCGTATTGTCTTCCGCTGCCACTTTGTCGTGGTTGCGAAAACGTACAGTCGCTGCTGAAACTTTTACAAATACGATTTAAGGCGTGGTGTTTAGATCTTAGAAATTTTTTTAAATACGTGAATTAGGTTGATGCAGAAATAATTGTGGTATTTAGTGCAATTGCTGTATTTAAAAAGTATAGTCAATTTTTGCAATAACCGGATAGCTTCGATTTGCCTCAGACTGAATTTTAATTATTGTATATTAAAATTAATATTACTAAATATTATTGCTAATCATTCTTCATCGACTTACGCGTATTTTAATATTCGGATCACCCGAGGGAGTTTGCTGGAGATTCGGAAATTTCATTTCGACGGACTAGGGTTGGAACCCTGCCCTCGACAAATTATGTAACGACTTGTTAAACCAGTTGGACGTTCGCGTGGCCCATTCGTAAACCGCGTTGTACGCGTACGTACGTCAACAGACCGTGAAGTTTGGCTACAAGTTGCTGTATCTTCGCCACGACGACAAGACCTGCCCACAATAACGCCGGACGTCCAAACTAACACCCGTTTATTTCTGGTTTCCGTCGACCGTCACAGGCGGAACATTCGGCAGCCGGTTGAACTTCTTCAATGAACTTCGACCCGTCTTCCTCGTCCGAGGAAAGATTACTTTGGCGGATAGTTTAAATTAAATTTTTCTTTTTGGTTCCTTTCATTCGTGTTCTTGACGGCTTCTAAGAACGTGGTTTCAAACAAAAACTAATTTATATGTAGAATTTTAACTTGGAAGACTGAAATACGTTTTGACTCACTTGAACAAAAGCATAAAATTATTTGGCAAAAGAAAAAGTAGCATTTTGGCCGGCAGATGCGTATCGAGGCAATATATCTGCGAGGTGGAATATCGATAATCGAGATTCAAAGAGCGCGATACAGTTGCCTTTAATGCTGGGTATTTAGTTAGGTCCCTGCTACGTCTGTGTAGCCGATCCTGCGCATACGTGTATCATGTGAATACAAGCTCGTTCCAGCTGGACGATAACCGTCGCGTCGGGATGCCCGGGGCTTCACCTTGACGTGTTCATGCTCCGGTCTCCTCGTAAACTTTCTGGACCCGCTTTCACCCCTTCGCCGCCCAACCCCCTTTGCCTGTTGGTCCTCGTTGCGCTTTTCATGCCTCCAAAATCGATGGATTGCTCATTGACTTCTCGTGGCTTCGATCACTTAGTCAGTTTCGTCTTTAGGGTTTCTTTGCGATTAGATAATATTTACTGTTTTCTTATGGATATAATTATTTCTTCTGCTTCATCCATTAAGGATGTATTGGCTATACAGTCAATCCGA
>NW_017153345.1:493079-512698 GCF_001652005.2 Ceratina calcarata
TCAAAAAATCGATGAATTGATTTAAAACTTTGCAGGTAGCTTTTTAATAGTAATATGAATCTATAATAACAAAATTCAACATGCTAGCATTGTTTAAGTATACATATAGCCTATACATCCTTAATTACTAGTCGTCGTACTAACGATAGGTTGTAATACATCAATTCCTAAAAGAAATGAGAAATGAATTTGAAAAATTCTAGCCAACTCCAATTTTCCACCGTCATTTCAAGCGTACTCGATTTTCCACTTTAAGGAACCAACAATTTCTTTCCATTTTCATTCACTGATAATAAAGTACACTCGACCGACCTTTTACTCCGGCTCACCTCCCATTCCGCGCAGCGCTTAACCCTTTGTTACTTTCTCGTCGATTCTTATCCGGCTGGCCCCGCACTCTCCTCTTTTTTTTTTTCTCGTTCTCTCGTAATTCGCCGTGCTGCGAGCGCCGCATCGCGCTCGATTCGCCGCCAGATACGACCTTTTGCAAGATCGGCCCCGCTCCTCCGGTGTGTAATAAGATTAAGAAGGAAAAAAAGGAATAGGCGATCGTACACCCGGTGGAAAGTTGTCCGTCTCCGCGAGGCACGTCTCGCCCCCACTTTGCCGCAGCCAGAAAAACGATGTTGCCAAAGGTGCAACGCCTTTCGTATCACTTTAAAAAGAAATCCTCGTTACTCTTCTCAGTCGTTTGCTCGTTCAATAACTAATACGATCGTCGTATTTAGGAACGAGACTTGTTAGTAGATAACAAAGTACTTCAATCCTTGAACGTACACCGTCCGATGCAATAAAACGGGAGATCTAAATGACCGTGGCGATAAAACCGATGAATGTGGGTTAATCGGGAACGGACGCGATGCGATGCAAAAATTCAGCAACACAATTTCCGCGGCATGAGATTACGGTAATTACCTGCCACGAGGAGCAACAGTTTCATTACGGATAAGGCAGTGCGCGTGCATCCGGTCTCTCTTTCATCGTTTTTCCCCCGTCCGCGGGTTGTTCCATGGAACGAGGGGAACTGTCCTTGCGAAGGCTTCTCGCGCTGCCCTCCGGTGGATAAATCGCATTATCATGCGTCGGCGAACGGGCCCTCGAAACGTCGTCGTTGTTACAGATGCCGCGATGGAATTTTAACGAGATCTTATCCGACGTCTCGACGAATCTAATTAAACGGTCCGAGAATCGTTGCTTCGAATTTTCACCAAGCGTATCTTTCTTCGAGCGAGTTATCTTTCGATAAATGAATTTGCAAAATTTCGTATTGCGTGAGATTAATAACAGAGGAATTATGAGAATGATTGAATAATATTTTTGCAAAGGCAAATGTGTTGTATAATGTTTCGCGCTGATAAATGAATGTATTTTTACTGAAAATGTCAGAGAAAGGATAAGACGATCGTTAATTGCCGCCGAGGAATTGAGATCCTCGCCGAGTAAATTGCGCCATTAAAACCGAGGGTGAAGTTGACCAAGGCGTCAAGTAATTAGCAGACTATTTTTAGCGCGGCCTGTTTTCATCTGACTTTTCGATGATAATTTCTCACGATTAGCACTTCACGCTGCGACATTGCCTCGATTTTATCCGAGTACCGGTCTGCGGTATAAAAAAAGGGGTCGGGACACGTTCTTTATTGCCGCAGTAATTTCTCAGTTTCGCGTATAGCAAAGCCGTTTAAATATCTGCAAATTGCGATTTTAAGCGGCTTATAGCCTCCCGTTCCTGCTCGATACCAGTCAAAGAGAAAACTCTTCCTCTCTAGGAGGAGAGTCGATCCAAGCTCGTTAAATTTACTGCGTGCCCGCCGTTGGAACCAAAGAACGAAGCATTAACTCGTTCCTCTCGATACGGTCGGTTTCATTCGTTAAATTTTCATCGCTCCATATTCCCAAGCTTCTCTATCTCATAAACTACGGTTCGGTAATATTAATGGCATCTTATTTAATAGCTATTACTTCGTATCATACGATTTCAGTGTGATGGAAATCGTTCCTGTCGTTAAATATTATTTGAAGATGTGACATAATATTTTTCAATTGTACCCGAGAAGAAGCGTGGAACGGAATAATAAATAATAAGATCAGGTGATGATACGTTGAACACGGTGGACGCGCGGGAAACGCGTAGTTTTCTCCGGTGAATTTTTTCCTCGTGGATACTCGGAGCTGGGTGGTCGAGCACGTCCACGTACGTGTCCATTCGGCGACGTGAATTTGCCTGGGTTTAAAGTACTTCCACGGGTCCAATTTTCCGCAAGAATGTGACACGTAGCAATCTTGGTAACCTCCGGGCCCCCGGTGCACGATTTATTGGCTACCGAGTGTACCTTCGACGATTTATCTTCTTTTCCCACTCTACCAGGTCTCACCGTTTCGCCCCTTATTTCCTTCATACGACTTCCTCCTCCTCCTCCTCCTCCCGCCGCCTCGTCCCGCTCCGTGTTTTTTGTCCCCCGCCTCGTCGCCTTCTCTTTCTCGTCCTCGTTTCCTTACCTCTTCTTGTTTTATTCGTTAATGCGCTCGTTCTTTGTCTCTCACCGTGGCTACTTTTTGCCGCAGTTTCTGTTCTGGGTTTCATTTATTTCCACCCGGGAGTCGTCGCTCCTTTTGTCACCTCGCGCGAAGCTTCCTTTCTTCGCCGGAGTCTCCTGCTTAGTCAGTTCTCTTTAAACACCGTCTCTTTTTCTGTCCCGTTTCAAGCCTTGTTTACACGTGTTTCATAATTTTCCGCCATTGTCCCTGCTTTTGCCTCGCGACCTTTTTTTGGGGCCCGTCTCACCCCCGTTCCTTCCCGCGTCGTTGTCCGATTCAAACGACGCACGAGACATTGTAATTATCAATCATCCCAAAGCGTTTCATTGTACCGGCGCGGAACAAATTTTTTAACCCCCTCGACTATTATGAAATGAGATGCGTACGACGGGAAAGTGTTGGAATCCCGGTCTCGGGCAAAAAGAAGGGAAAAGGGCAAAGGGGTGCGGAGGGGGTCTGCAGGTGTAGCGCCCGCAGCGACCGGGTGATAAAATGCGCGCGCGGACTCACTCTCCCGTTGCGAACCTTCCACGATGCGCCCGGGGCTTCGATAAAAAATGCAGTGATCACGTTTCGGCAGAGACTTTGGAATCTTCAATCTGCCCCCGCGCCCTCCCTCATTCGCACTTCTCCCTGGATCGATTCGAACCATACAAAAAATATGAATCAACTACACGTGATTATCGTATTCCTTTATTTCTTCCTGACTGTTTCCCGATATTAATAATGGATTCGTGGAGTCCGTGGAAAATTGATTGATAAATTAACGTTCATTTGATTCTATGCATCGTGCAACTTTGATCGTTGCGAGCCTCTGGCGCACAAAGAATTGTTTGAGGAGACCGAAACGGTCACTAACTGCCACTAATTCGGGGAATAATTTCGCAGAAGCCGGGAATTAGTCAAATTGAAATCGGTGAGGAATGAACAGGGTTTTCAATAAAATGCGAAGAGTTACGATCGCGCGAACCGTCGAGAGAAATGAAAATACGCGACGGGCTCGCTATTGTTCTCAATTAAAAGTTAAAGTTGATAACGAGGCGAGTCCGATCTCGTAATTTGAAAATACGATTGCCGCAGCCCAGGGGTAATCGAAATCCCCCTTTCTCTCTCTCCCGCCGTCATCGAAGCAACGCGTTTAATGCATATTCGAGCCGGTCGAAAATACGTTTCATCGATGGCTGAGCAATTATTCTCTCGCACGGTTGAGCAATTACCATTGTCTTCCAATAATTTTTACTGTATTTCTTCCTGTTCAATTCGAGCTGATAAGAGTCCTCCGTGACAAATTTCCCCGTCCACTCTGAAATGTTGTCTATAAACTTTGCACCTGATAAGACGTGCGAACGAAAAGGTACACCGATGAAAATCGATGAGAAAATATACACTAAATATAAATTGAGAAAAGATCGATCTTATGTAAAGTCGAACTCGGTAAAAAAAGAAACGACCGGTATTAGAAGAGAACGTATTTGTACAGTGGAACGGTATTTTATCTCTTGGCAGCTGTCGTGAATCTCGAGTCGATGTGATCGAGCCAGCAGTGGCGGTGGTGAAAAGCTGTACTTCTTAAAATCGAGCACTTTGGGCACTCGTCGCGGTGCTCGATTTACCAACGACAGGTCGCCCGCAAGTAAGTGCTCCAAATTCGTCAACAGAATCAATCCGACGGTTTCCATGTAAAACGTTGAGAAAAATAGTCACCGATTCAAAATTCTCGTTGGAAACAAAACAAATTTTTAACTATTACAATCCTATTCGACTTGCAATTATTCTGAAACAAAATTAGTCTGCTTTATCAATCACATTTCGTGATTCCGACGGAAAGAGAGATAAAGAGAGAGAACGCTACGTATGATTTGTTGTACGCACGCAGCTCCGCCAATACGAGCGCAACATCCGCAACTCCGGGCGGCTTGTTGGAGTGCGGCAAGTGCCTGGACGAGATGCGACTGATGCAGAGGCTGGCGATCAGCGGACTCGTGTCCGTGATACTGATCGTCCTGTTGACGGGCACGTTCGTCACCCGCCGCGATCTGACGAACGTCGTCGAGCGGGGCGTCGCGCCGGAGGAGCGCAACGAACTGCAGCAGCAATTGAACCCGGGCTGGGTTCAGAGCAACGTGATCCCCGGCCAAGACCAGGAGCCGAAATCCGAAGACAAGGACCGGCTCAGGGTGGATTTCAAGCACAGAGAGTCGGAACCGTCGGCCGTCGGGCCGCCGCCGGCCCCTGTGCCCGGCCCTTATGTCATCAAACCGCCTAATCCACCCTTGGACGACGTGACTAATCAGCGCCGCGAGAAGATCAAAGAGGTAAGCGGCCATTGTGCCTGTTCTCACCAGTTTGGATTCCCTTTCACGCAATGCGTGGCTACCTACTATAATTTCGCGATGCTAATTGGCATCGCCTTTACGGAATGAGGGAGGCACGGTCGATGCATAAATTATTAAATTTGTTAAATGCGTGTCTCTCTCGTAATGTTATAATAAGTTCATGTGCATCTTGAAAAGTTGCAATATTTTATCTGAATTCGTTTGCGAATGATTTTATTATCGTGTATACGAGAGGTCTGTCGATGGGAATTTATTTTGCTCGTCGAGGTAGATTTAAAAAACAGTTTCTATATCTGTAATGAAAACGTATGAACGAATGCGAGGTTCATATATCAAAGGCCGGTGACAAACTGGTAAGCTAACAATTTCCATCAGTTGCTCACTTAAGTCGCCATTTCCAACTTCCATTAGACACGGTGAGTAAGTGTCACCGTGAAGTTTCTCACGTGGCAGGAAGCATCGGTAACCGACGTGCAAAGAGAGGTAAGTCGTCGGTTTCCGTCGCACTCACCATTCACCACTCCTTCAATTCACGTTGTTCGTGTCTTTACTCGTTCGTAAAAGATTTTTCCTCGAGAAAAGATACAAATAATACAATTCTCCTTCCCGTCAAAGCTACGAACATTTTTCACCGTTTTGACAAGGCGAATGAACTCGTTTTCGATATTCCATGAAATCGTGTATTCAGATTAGTGTACCGTCGCTTTGAACGGATACAAGTAAACCGGGTCCAATAAATCGGGTCGATAAACTGGATAATAGCATGGTTGACCGTTGTTCAATAAAGTCTAGGCCGACCGGGAGACGGAGCTAGAGAGCGGTATCGGATAAAAGTCGATTAAATTCTAAATCAAGGAAGTTAGATATACGTCGATTCGATTCGCATGCGATACCAGCCACCGTATAGAAAAGATACATCTGTGCCATGGCATCGATGCTCTCGTTGTTAATTATTTATTCGCCTATTTTGTAACGTCACTCAGTCTTTCGAAATAGAACTGATTTATTGTCTACTATTGTTACAACTGTGCTAAATATCCATTTGGGTAATTGACGTTAGTCATTATATTTCGTTTTTAAGCCAACTTCGAGATCATATTTAGAGAATGTCATAACAAGCCGGTCAATCTAAATTAATTCCTTTTATAAGATTTTTAATTGTTAGATCTATTCTAATATGTTTGCGGGTTTCAATCATAGCACCTTCCTGCGAAATCCAGCAAACTATAAAATAAGACTAAGCCGGAGTGACCGCGTTCGTTTGCGATTCCTTAATTCAATTCCGTGCCCTATCGATTTGATCGCGGTCGACGAGTATCCAATCCACGGGTTTCAATTAGCGAGTAACAGCCCCAGACAAATCCATCGTTCAGAAGGGACTGATGCGGAACGACGATAATCGGGAGGGTCGCATCGCCCTACGTCGCGTCGGTCGAAACAGATTTACAGGAACGCGCAGAGACACTAGGATTAAGGAGGATATAGAGAGACGGAAAGACGGACGAGGGCTCAAAGGGGATGATCGTACCACCAGAGAGCTGCACCCTTTAATGTGATTGACTCGTTATCACGCTGATTTCGCGAAACGGAATTATCGTCGGATATCCACTTTACTCTTTTTGCTAAATTAATTATGCTCGGCGAGGGTCCGGTCCATCTCGCGATCTCTCAATCAGGACCATCGGATTCTGTTTTTAACGTTCAGGTTCAATTGAAAGCACCTGATAGATACTGTAAAACTGCACAGTATTTTGACGAGGAGTAATGTATCGGCTTAACAAGGCGAGATCGATATCGAATCAGTGAACCGTGTTTCATGTGCGAATCGGCACGGATCCGAATAACAGCCGGGACGAAAATTGGAACGGGGCGCGAAATTACGTTTGACTAATCCACTCCTCGGTTTTCTGTACCATTTTCTCTGCTCGTTCCAGTTTCAAAACGCAGACCGATTCGAACAGTCCGCAGGACAAAGGACTCGTCGATTTCCCCTTTGCGATTCTCTTTAATTTCCGTTCTTTTTGACGCGTCCCGACGCCAAAGTCGTCAAATCGTTCCGTGCTAGTTAAACTTCGAGCTATTCTCTCCCTACGTATGTACAAATTTTTCAAACAACTTCCCGTTGTTCTAAAATAATTGCTTTTACACATGAAAAGCGTTGGAATACTCTAAGGTGCGTAGATATTCACATGTACGTTGACCGACGCGATTTGCATGCGTGCCACTAATTAGAGGCAACGTTTAAAGCGCGATCCCTAATACGTTGGGATTAGGGATCGTTTGAGTAACGGGAAGGCCGCCGCTTTGCCAATGTAATCAGACCGGCGTCGCGCGGAATCGATTCTGATGCCCCGTCGCCCGTACCGTTCGCACGTTACGCGTGTGCTTTCCGTACCCGGAGTAGACGTTCACCGAGAGATCTGGGTCATAGCGGAATGAATATCTCTCGAAAAGAAGATTACGTTTTGAAATCAGTATGACATTGAATAAATAAATTTAAACCGGAGCCATAGACGAATTTCGATATTCAAGATTCCAGTTTCTGAGCACTTAAAAGATCTCGTTTCGTCTTAATAAGTCAGCATATAATTTTTAATAGTTCAATCTGTAAACTCTTTTATACACAGAAAATTATACTGTAACGATGATATGAACGTTCTGAATTTTAATTCGTAGAATACTATTTATTCAAAAAATGAAATTAGACATAATCGAAGCATGTAAAATACGAATCAATAACCGGGGTATTAAAAACGCTGATTTGCCGGTCGGCATCAGTCGTTAAACAACCGATCTGTATTCAAGCCGACCGGTGGGAACTAAACGATGGCGTTTCTTTTTCCATGCGCGAGAATCCCGGGGTTCAAGATGGAACGCGCGAACGGTAAATCGAGATCCATTCCGAACGCGGTTTGCCCATTTCGTGAATTACGCGAGTCCACTCGCGAGGCAAATTGCTTCGCCCGGAATGAACGATGCGTATACCGGCCCCAACGATCGGGGAGGGAGATCTATAAGCCTCGAATCCCCCTACGTAACTGCACCGCCCCCGAAACGAGCTTTACGGCGAGAATTCGTGGCAAACACGACTTACCGCTGGGATTCGATTTATCGAACTAATTATGAACACGCGGTTGCAAAAATTCCAATTTTTATCGCATTTCAAAAAACGCATTCTTCTTCGCATGATCAATTTCACGTAAATGTGTAAACTTCGTCTGTTTTACAGTATGTAAAAAATACCTCCAACGTGAAGTCTGCTGTATAATTTTTGTCACATATTCCATCTCGTCTTGTAATAAATTATTAATACGATCTACGGTCTCTTTGCAAGAGAGAAAATTTATCCAAGAGACGAGTTCAGTGAAGGGGAGGTTCCTCTTCGACTCTGATTACCATTTCCGGTGGGAAGGGGATGATGTTCGAACGAGTGCGCCTTCCGACAAAGTCGCATTGTCCGTCGGGTGAACGGGGGCCTGCCTCTTGGGCACAATGGGAGCGGTTCCTTTTAATGAGACGCTGGTTTAAGGGAGAAACGATAGACGGTGAAAAAGGATCGAGGGTGAGGAAACGAGTACAGGGTGGTCCATAAATCGTGAACCACGGCTAATGAGAATTTTTGGTAAAGGCAGCTTGAATAAAAATCATTGTGTCGGTAAAACCGAGTATTTGTTATAAAAAATATTTGGTACGTTCGGTAAGACTCTGTCCATGTCTAAACAATACTGTTGGTTATAAAAGAAGAAGAATACGGTTTAGAAATACTTTCTGCAAAATCTCGAAACGTGTCCCTAAAATTTCACGAACCTAAGCACAGGAGACACCCAGTACACTCCCATCGAGAGCATAAAGGGAGAAGCTGAGGGCAGAGAGGAATCGTAAGCGTCGAGCTTTCATTCACAGATCACAGAATAAGATCCTAGAGAGGGTGTCGGTCGAAGAATAATTCACGCTATTAGCCTCGAGGCGGAACAATGCGCGACCCGACCCACGACAATAAACAAAGACATAATTATGGTTCACCTCCGGAGCAGGGTCGTCGTCGGTGTAGAATTCCGCCGCTCTCACTTTCTCTCTTCATCCATCCTTTGCGGTACAAACGTGCTCACAAGTTTTCGACAGGATCAAAGTCGTGACAATTCTATAAATATTTTCTCTCAGCTCGTAAACTTGTATATCAAATCCTGATTCACGTCCATTTCTTTAATGTCTAATAAACAAATTATGTTATTAATAAATCTTGTCTCGATTAAAATGATTGCATTGTAAAATTCATGGAATTGCATTCTGCCAACGAAATATTCTGAGTATTGAGACGGTGTTAGGATTTCTGAACGGGAATGTACACGAAGTTGGCGAGGTGTCACGGCGTTTAGTCGTCCAAGACGCGTCGTGCCGGGATTCTCGCGTTCCCATGGCGTTTTCGGGTCTCACGACCCGCGGTCTCTGAGTTCAACTCTCGTGTTTCGCCGGCTGCTACGGATTGATTAAACTCAGCGCCGTGATTGGTATTTTAGCGAGCGGATTCCCCGCGTTTCACGACGCGGCGACGAAACAGCAGATTGCGTCTTGCGGTTGACTCGCGCTTTCGCCGCGTTCCCTCAATGCTGACGGATGAGAAACTTGCCGCGGGATTCTTGACTTGATTGATGCCCTACGTTACGAGTTGAATTATGGCAAATCAAACATAAAATTTAAGCCAAATACCAAAGACACTCGCATATTTTATCGACTGTAATATTTTTATATTAACAATTTTTTCGTCGCGTAAAAAACTCAGATTTTTTCTAAAAATTGCAAGGATATTTCATAGCGAGTTGATATTATAATTGGGCTCGTTCCAGCGAGAAATTCTCCCCGACGACGGTACACACATAGACCTGCGCATCTCTGCGCCGTAGCATTCTTAAGGATTCCTACGATTCCTGTAATTTTACGGTGAATGGGCAGGAAAAATTGGTAGCGCAGTTGGAATAGCGATTGAGCTTTCACTGGAGAGACGCTTGCGAATATAAAACTCGTCGCGTTTTACCAAGACTGTGGTTAAATTGCTCGCGAGAGAATAATTTGAATGCTCTTTATCATATTTTATCCTCTATTACATCCTGAGAAAATCGCACTTTGGTTCTAAACAAATGGCCTAAATGTAAAAGGCGTATCTCTAAATTTTTCAAACAAATTATTTTACAGTCGATAAATTTAGGTCCGTATATGATTAATCGATGTCGCAGAGGAACTTCTCTGTGATAACAAGCAGGATTGAGAAACGTACACCGGTCCTGTTTGAAACTCCTACTGTCAGAGAATGTTGCACTTTGGAATAGAAGTGTACGCGTGTGTGTTCATTATGTTACCACCAAGATATGAGTACGCGGATACAGTTGTTCCGAAGTTGCGCCATGTGTACGCGTCTAGTTCGGAGTTTAAAGCGAATTTACACAGCGGCGTTGTCGACACGAGCAAATTACCAAATTACCAATTGTTTTAACGAGAAGCGCGACTAATTCCGCGTGACATTGTTCCCCGAACCGTAATTCATTTAAAAGCCCCGAATAATGGCTAACGATTTCTGACTATAAATAATTTTTCGAAGACTCTTATTTCATTTAATAATTCATCGCGTTTTATGAATCCAACAGAAATTATTATTTAATTGTCTGAATTCTAAAGAATTTTCACTGACATTATGAATTTAATTCAACCAGATTCGAAGATGTAATAAGATTCGTGTGAGATGAGAATATCGCGGTTCTAAACATCTTCAGAGTAAGTTTCTGGTAAGAGCAACGAGAATTCTTTTAGATCTTGCGGATGTTTCTGATACCAGGGAAAGAAAATTTTTCCTCTCGGATCTTCTCTGTTCTCGGTTACCTCAATTGTTTGTTCTGTCATCGGCGCCGAGCGTACAATATTTGCCCGTCCGATTCTACGGTCGTCGTGTCGCAATCTTCCGATCCCCTGGCGAAGATATTTTTAACGAACATCTCGAGAAGCGAAATGGGAGAACACGTTTACAACGCGAAACCGAAATGGGGAAACTTCCCAACGCGGGGTGAACAACTTCCGTTTTCATTTACTAACAACGAATGGGTAGCGGGGCTTGAATCGTCCGAAGGCTTGTCGGAGCAAAAATTTAATAAACACGCCGTTAAATGTGGATCGACGATCCTTTTTGTTGAAAATTCACGGCATGCGGTTTTAAAACATGAGCTTTTTTACTGCCGGTAGCACGTGTTCGTTTATGTGTAGGGATCAAAGGAACGTTTATTACTCGAAATAAAATGAAAAATACTGAGCATGCCAAAAGGGGGCATAGAACAGTTGTCATAGTTCGTTAGACAGTAGAAAAAAGGTTGGAAATGGGTTGAATTGGTCAGGGTTTGCGCCTGGCAAATAAATAACGCAAATTGAAAACCGCGAGGGTAAAAAAGGGTGGAGTGAACGAAACCGCAGCCGAGTTTAAGTATGTTGCACGTGCGTATCGGTGGATCCAGCCTCCCGTTGTTAAACCGCGTGCATTCGTGCGTTCGTTTCACTAACAGGTACAGCGAAGGCAAAAATAAAACGTCGCCAGGGACGTATTGTCTCTGAAAATCTTATTATAATTCTATTTGTAAAACTGAGAAAGATCCTTGCTTTTAATAATAATTGATATTCCTTCAGATTTTTCTATATGCATGATTTTAAATCGAGCTCAACTGAATTGCACTTAAATCTAATAATCTTCATGATTATCAGAGTCGATGACTAATTAAGTCCCCTTTTATGCGTCGTTTGTTTACCATCGCTATCGAACAGGGACGCGATAGTATCGATTGCGATTAATTTCGGCGCGATTGGTTAAGCACTAAAGAGACCGGGGAGGTAGTCGACACGCAATTATTTGTAGTCGGACGCGGTCTCTGTAAATAACTAGTAGTTGATACGTCAAACAGACGCTATTTGCCGTGATAATTTGTTAGTAGCAGCAATTGGACCGGCTATTGTGCTCGCTGGTATTCGGTGAACGAGCCAAACGAACGGAATTTTTCCGTTCGAGTTTCGTCGTCCGATTTTCGCATAGCAGAACATCATCACAGCAACATCGAATTGGGACAGCAGATCGTAATATTAAACAATGAAATATTAGCACTGAAACAGGAAATGTTTAAAATTCTACATCTTTACATATCCTGTGTCGTAAACTTAAAATATTGGGTAATGCAAATGTTTTTTTCGAGCGTCTGCATGTGGCCAGGTTTTCATGCAAATACCTCCGTTATCTCTCTTTTCCTCTTTTTTACGTTTTATTTGTCCCACTCTGTGGTGGTGCACGCTCAATCGACCGGCGTGAGAGCCGTTTCTCCGTGCTCATATTTTTTTAGCTCTCCCTCTCGCGCGCATCGTTTGGTTATTAATGGGAAAGTGCGCTGTGTTCCCTCGAGAAGGAAAATTTCGTCTCCTACGAATGGACCAGTCGATGCGCTCTCGTCCGCGGGAATTGAACAGCTGGGATTTAAACGTGCATCGAGTATTTAATTATTCACTTGCAAACTCAATAAAATGTTATGCGTCAATCCTTCCTATAAAGAGTTTTTGTTAGAAACGAGAAAGCATTGGCTGTCAATGTATTTAAGGTATTTAAATTTCTAACGGAATTGCCAAGAGTTTTATTAGAACTTTAAACGGGCTTAAAAAGAGGGAGAAAAAGGCGAGGCGAATTTCAGGGGCGAAATAATCGAACAAGACCGTGGACGTCGTACACGGGTATCGCGTTTCCTTCGTTCGCCTCGGCTAATGGTTTAATCCTAACACGGATGTTAACCAGATTACCATCCAGGACTGCGGTAAAGGGAAGAGGGAGCTCGTCTCCCGTGCGCATTCCCTGCGGTCGCCGCGGAACAAATTAGCCGCGATTACGTGGATAACGACAAAAAGGGTCGAACCGTCGCGATTCACGCCACACCGCGGCGACCGCGATGCGATGCTGCCTCCTGCAATTTTCTGCAACGTCGCTCCCTTCTACCACGAGACGCCACCATCCCTTTCGCCCGCTGGGATTGTTCGCGTTCCCCCCGCCGTCCCGATCCCTCGGCTCCTAGTCGTCGTATTATGCTGCTTCGATTTTGTCTCCCAAGTCGCGACGGAGAAACTTTTTGCGCGCACGATCCTCTCTGCACAGTTCTTGCCTCCCCCATCGGCCAGTGGCAAGTACGAAATTGTTATACGGGATTTTTACAGAAAATATCGCTAAGGCGCGACCAGTCGAATTTCGTTTGTAAAAATTTGACTGGCAGGAGGTAGTGGGAACGATTCCCGAGTAGCCTGGATTCAACTGACGGCCGGCCGGTCCACTGCCACTCCGTTCCCATCTTCATCCGTCATGAATATCACCGTGTCAAAAAAATTCCGCGCACCCTCTTCGGTTTTGTTGCGTTTTATTTGTATTTTATTTGACCAGCGCCGGTGATGACCGACGCAGCCTTCTCTGCCCAGCACTCCGCCGTTGCCACCGGGCCGGGGCCCGCGGATATTACACCGCCCCTGAATTATACCGTCATAAAAACGTGATGAAGCGGCCACGGGTACCGGGCGGCGGAGGTCGGCAAATGGCTCGAAAAATCAAAGAGAACGGGGAATAATGGTCAACGAACCGGCGCGACGCAGCCGAGCCGCGCCGGACAGGCTAATATATTCGCTTTTCGCAGTGGGTAGGTGCGATTCGCATTGGCCGAAGGATCACCCCGTCCCATTACTCCTCGCCACGATGACGCGTTTGATGAATCTTTCCGGCAGGAATTACGACGGACTCCTTTGTTCCTCACTCGTATTTACCGGATTCTTTTGTCCCGCATTTACGACAGGGAATAAATACATTTTTCCGTAGTTGTATTAGTGGATTCTTACGTACGTTTAATGCATTCTCATTTTTTATGCCTGTTGCACGGGCCAACGGCGTTCAATATTGCTTATGCGTTTTATGAACGCAATAAGAAGCTGCATGATACATTTTTATTCTACGTCTTGCAAGTACAATTGAATCAAAACCTCGTTCGATAACTTCCCTTCTACTTTCATTCTAAATCAAGAGTCTATTTGTTCATATCTCTAAGATAGAACAAAAGTCTTCTTTTCTTCAGAACGATTCAGAACTGGTATTACCTTCCCAGGTAAAGTATTCTTGAAGGGAATTTCACTACTGCTTCTGTGAAAGAACAAACTTGAAAGATGGGAACGTGTCTCCCTTCGCGAGCAAACTGTGAAAGGAAGAGCCAAACGGCTGTCAGCGTGGCTGAAGAGAATCTCTTGAGTGAGTGGCGACTTGGAGCAGACACGCGTCAGTTTCTCCGGGTATTTTACTCGGAAACTGGTCCTCCTCTTGGCATGATTAGTCGCAAACACGCGCACGAGTTGCCATTCAGTTGACTATTACCGCATTCCCGCGGTTGGAATGTTAGGCAATAATTGTGGTCGTTAGCAGTTGTAAGAAGCGTAAGATACTGTTTAGAAATGATTCAGGTGGAATCCCGGTTCGATCTGTTTGCAAAGCTAATTGAGCGATTAAACCAATTATAGGTATAGTTATGCTAATCGTCTTTCAACTCGAGAGAATTGAATGAAACGCAGATGAGTTCAAACCAAAATCACGTGCATTCACAGTGAATTAACGTTATTTGTTTCTGTATCATTGTTACAGATGATGAAACATGGCTGGGACAACTATGTGAGGTACGCCTGGGGTAAAAACGAGCTGAGACCAATCTCTAAGAGAGGTCACAGCGCCAGCATCTTCGGCGCTTCGAATATGGGCGCGACTATCGTCGATGGACTCGACACTCTGTACATCATGGGTCTCCACGACGAATTCAAGCAGGGACGCGACTGGATAGCCGAGAATCTCGACTTCGATATCGTAAGTACCAATTCTATATTCGCATGATTTCGATTCTTTATAAAAAAAAAAAAAACAAGTTCGTATACTGCAAATTCTGAATTGAAATATATTCAGAATGATGATTCGCGCGAAAGATGTACAACAATTATTTTATATTGAAACGACTTATGTGGAAATTTGAGAAATGCTTGAAAAATCCGGCGCGACGGTCTGATCTCTCAATAAACGTAGACGTATAAAACGTCGAGGAGCATACATCGAAAGCAATTTTATCGAGTTCCTTGCCGGTAGACCGGTAAATCCCAGATGGAGCGTGTAGGAAATTCGAGTTTCCCTTGACGACCGTCATGGAAATGCGTGTTTGCTCTAGTCCTTAAGACGTCGCGAATCCTTGTTCGAGTCAGCCCGGTTTTAGATTTCAGGCTGCCGTTCGAATCGATGAAACAAAGTTTTAAAACATTTCAGACACATCGATTAACTATTGTCCAGTCATTGAGTAGAAATTGAATAGAAAAACATGTGAAATCAGGAGTTGGGAGGGAATTCGTTTAATCGACTGTAATCTCGAGAGGTGGAAGAGTTTAATTAAAGGATTAAAGGAACTAAACAAACTGGAATCTGTGAATACCGGAATGGAATAGGAAAGACGGGAGAGTTTCCGTCATCGGGGAAAGTTCTCACGGGGATAGGAGCGCAGGGGGCGAAGGGTAATCCTTTGGGAATCGAGACGGGTTTTGGTGGAAAACGGGATCGAACAGATATTCCGTGACCTTGACGGACAATGAAAACGTTATCTGCTGGAAGCAGCGGTCGCGTTCAGGCGCATTAAATCTGGCAAAGCTAAAGCCTCGCTGGATTAGTTCTCCGGAATATCGTTAAGAACTTCCATTCTCTCATCGAAAAATTTACATATGTATAGAATTACATAGCGATTCTAGATCTGCTTAAGAACGAATCCCTTCAACTTCCAAATAAGATGTTCGTAAGAGACGTTACTAAAATGATCAAATATTTAAATTATGACATGTATATTGGAAATTTTATTGGCATGCCCTTGCTTAATTCTAATCCAACGAGGGGCGTAGCGAGCACGATCGCTCGTTAATTAAGTTAATCGTTATGTAAATCAGTGGCCCATCCGTCGGGGATACAAAAAGGGTGGGAGTGAGAGCCGGGGGAATAAACTTCGTTCGAGCGTTTTCGTCTGTAGACAACCAGTCCCGTAAGTACCAGTCGAGTCGGCGAACTTAGCCCCGGTTTATCCGAACTTGGTAACAGTCCCGTTACTTCTGCGCCAACTCCCGGTTACCCCCTGCTTCTCGCGTCGATCCTCGCGAGCCCAACCCTTCCAGTCCCCCGCTGGTATTAGAGCGTATCTCGAAGCGGTTAAGTTGTCGTGTTAACCGGTAACCACCCTGTCGGAGTTCGTGCCTACTCGTGCCTTCTAAGGAGACACTGGCTTTCTGTAATTATCATTTGAATGGGTAAATGAACGGCCCGCCTCTCCCCAAATAAATTGTCAAAATTAGAGACCGTCTCAGACGTTCAAATGTCCATAAAAACTGAACAAGAAATTGTATCGAAGTCTCGCACACTTTCGTACGTAAAACGAAATCTGTTCGTCAAATAAATGTACACGTTTCGTATCGATTAATATCGCTGCGTTATCGTAAAAGTTTTTACTGAATACGAGAATACGAATCCGGTGGTGCCGTCTCAAATATTTGGTTTCGCGGAGGAATATTCCCCGAGGATTTCGATTCCCGTTCTCGAGGATAATAGGACGTCAAACATTTTCCCTGGCCCGTGCCAACCTCAACTATTTATGGTGGATTCCTAAACGGATAACTTCGCGTATTAGTCACTTCACCGCACTGCAAACTCGCTCCTCTTTGCTCCCGCGTTGCTCCTTGCCAGAATCTCTGCTCGATATTTCACACTTGCGTTATTTACTTGCCATTTTTCCCTTCGAGTTCTCGTGCAGATCTAAAAAAAAAATCAAAAGATTTGTTATTTTGTAGATAGTCGTATTGGTTTAGGCATGAAGTAATTTAATACCTTGAAAACTTGAATTGTTAAGCTCCTTCCTGAAAGCAGAACTTGTTTCTCTAAAATCAAAAGTGAAATGACAGGGTGAGCGCAAGCTACTAATTCACGAAACTGACAAAGTTTAAAACAGAAGTTCTCGGATATCGTGGAGCGAATTTCAAATCGACTCGTCGCTCCTTTAAATTAAGTCTGAATGCGGTTGAAGCCACGTTCGCGACACTACAAAAATAGCCGGTGAGCAAATGGGCGGGATTGCTGCTTGTCGTTGCGTTACTTTACTTACTCCGTGATCGTCTCGCTTCGTGTTACCAATTAAAATTATTACCGCAGCTTTCTTGTTCTACGTCGGTGAAACTCGAGCCTTGTTAAAATCGATCGTGCAATGCAATATTTTGGAACGATCACGTAAAGTACCTAGTTGTTCGTACATCAACTGACACCGAATATCTTTTACGAATTGTTATAGGGAATCGTGAAAACTAGCGTTCTAGGTAAACTGAACTGTTATTTGATCAGAAACATTGTTCGTCTTCCGTGAAGTATAAATTGGTTCAGGATTGGCAAATAAATTGGAGTCGGTAGAGATATCAGTAATTTAAAAATCTCTCTCATCCTCTATAGAGGAAATGATCGAAATCCATCAGCAATAATCCGCGAAACTCTTGCCAGGCTTTGAAAAAAATCGCGCGTACGCATGGGAAGGCTGGTCGGCTACGCTCTGGCGTATAACGAGAATCCGGATTAAAAAAAGAGGGTGAAAAAAAAAAGAGCGAAGAAGGGGGTGCTTCGGATATTAATCTTCCAGTGGCGAGGCGCGCGCCCCGTTTTCGGCCCGAAATCAATTTCAATGCGGCGCGTATATGCAAAAAAGGATACGGGCGCACAAAACGCGAGTAGTGAATGCACCGGCCACCGATATATATTACCCCCTCGCGAAGATTTATAAAAGAATGAAAACAGTGCGTGCGCGTTCCTTTTTTCCCGGGCCTCCTCCGCGGAGGTGGGAACCGATGGCGAACGAGTTATATGGACTGGCGATTCGGACCGCCGATAAATTCGAAGAAACCCTCCCGCCCCGTCCCGTCCCGTCCCGTGCCGGCTAAACCCAGGCTTTTAAAATGAACAAACGGCAACAGTCGCATTATGCGCCGGACCCACGTGGTTCGGACGAGAGGCGACCCATGCCAAATCTGGTATCTGACGCCAGGCACACATGTTCCCGAGGATTCTACTCCCAGTTCTCCTTTTGGCTGCTTCTTACAGAGGCGTCAGGTTCGGTGTACATTGTTCCCTGGAACAAGTTGAAAAAATGTAGCGACGCGTGTTCGGTATTCTTACCTGAGAGATCGTACGGTATCTTCGATCGATCTAAATTCATTTTCCAACGATACACATGGGTTTCCCTCGGCGCATTGTGCGCGAGGGGTAAAGCTTCTGGTAGGTACTCCCTGCGAAGTACTTATCAGCCAGTTGAAAAGGTTAATCAGGCTCACGTCAAATGCAGGCAGTGGTCGGGAGGAGTCTACGAACGGTTTGGCTAATCAGGCAAGTTATGGTACGTCGCCGGTTCTTATCCTCGGCACTGTAATTAGCGACGTGGTCCTTACGTGAAAAGGAAGATCGACTCTTATTGGGCAACTAATCCTCTCTCTGTGCTCTTTAAGTCGAGGTACTTATGTACTACAATCGAGCGGATTCTGGTTTTAAAACCCGTCATCATCGGGGTGAAATTGCGCCATTCCGTTTCGTTTATGTTCTCAAATTAGCCGGATAATCCGGAGCGACTGCACGGCCACAATGGGACCAGGATAATGAACGATCAGGCGAATTTTTCATGGGGGATCGTCTTAAGGAGGGCGAAATCATCTTCCGATCGAGTGGGAACGATGAGAGCGAGTCGCTACCGATTTTATGTACGCGCTTAATTATGGTTGAACCTCGTAACAATAAAACTCGTAAACGATTTTTGATTTGCTGTTTAACTTAATGTACATTGAGACCGGCAATGAAATTATATTGGTTGACCAAATGCTCATCGATTAAGTTTAATTACGATTGTGGTATTTCTTAATGCTATGTACCTTGTAAATATTTATGATACTTTTCACAATTCGGTTGGAATGGAGGCTTTGGGTTTTATATTGGATAAGATTTGAACGAAATCGATATCATAATCTTATTTCGAACTTTAAGAGATTGAGTATTAATAACGTACATTTGCAAAGATCGAATTGGACCTTACCTCTAGTGACAAAAGTAGCTTTTGCCTTATCCTGCTATCTCAATCCATTCTGGAAATAGTGACTCTAAAAGTTTCGTCGTTTTAAATCCCCGTGGAATCATTCGCCCTGGTTCCATTCTTAGAATTGAAAGGGTTATTCCTTAGAATCACGTAGCAGGTGTCTAGACAGAGTGGTTGGTGTTAGAACAAATTAGTAAGTAGGTCATAGTGTAAAAAAAATTAATGTATTTGCATAATATCTTCGAAAGGGCAAATCTACTAAATGCCTTTTTAGAGAAGAAGCTTCGTCGTTTCTTATCACGGAGTTCCATTTTTTTTAAACAGACTTGCAAATGTGATACATAAAATTAAAAATGAGTGCAAAATTCTTATGTCTACCTAAAATGCATTGTTTTACTTGATTACCTTGCACGTTTTAATTAAATTAAAAATCCGTAGTTTAATTATTCTCAATTTTTCCTCACACGTACATCTTCAGGTATTTAGCGCATCTCATTTGACGTTGACTCACCTCGCGTTCGTATTCGGTTCTATACCTGTGCTAAGAATGAAAATGGTTCGGTTTGGGAACAACAATCGGCCG
>NW_017153345.1:513060-520451 GCF_001652005.2 Ceratina calcarata
ATAGCAAACGATCACCGTAAAATTTTTCAAATTTACAATCGGTATTTTAAAAAGCAATATAAAATTCTATACCTGTATTATTGCTCGTAATTAATTTCTCTTCTACCCGGAAGACGACATCGTTCCTCTTTGCCAATCGCGTCGATCCACAGCTTTGACTTCATTATTAATTTGAATTAATCGCTGAATGCATTTCCAATCCTGAAACAAAAATCATGTATTTCAACGTTGCGTCACAGTCATGCGTTGTTGTCACAGTCGTACAATCTCCCAGAGTGAGATACATTGTGCGTAATGACGTGAAATGTTATTTAACGGCATTGATTGGTTATAGACACATATCGTTTTCGAAGTTTCACTCGGCTCATAATGAACAAGCCTGTTAAATACGTTGCTCTGTAATATATCGAATGATCCTTCCATAAGTAGAGTTAGGAGAATTGAGATAATAATCATTTTTTAATAACAGCCTACCTAATGAACTAGCAACGTAATACAATTATATTAATTTGATTATCGTAATACAAAATCACGTTACGTGATAATAACGAACGCAGTAATTTCATACCTAATTATACATTGGATTAATGCATTTGCTTTAATTGTAATACGTTACCTCAAGTAGACGTCATTTGTAAAAAGTAAGTGGGACACGTGTAACTTTTTCTCTTCGTTGGGAAATAAAGGAAAAGCACAAGCTTTCTTAAGCCCGTAATTTTCTCAAATTAAGCGTCTATTACGCAACGCTTTGTCAAAGAAGCGTGATAATAGAATCGATTTCAAGCGTCGAGTCGTATTTTTCATGCATTATAAATTGTCCTATGGTGAAAATTCGCGAAAGGATCGCAACGCCGTAAATATTAAGTCGCGACGAGGCTCTCTGCGCGGAGGTGTTCATCAACAACCATGCAGGGTCATTCGTTTTTATAAAATAACTTTATAATGCAGGAATTAGTATAACTCTTTACCTCGAATCGCCTTGACTCGTACGTTGCACACCTTGTCACGGGATCGAAGCAAAGGAACAACTGACTTCTACAAACTGCGGAGCACGACTGAAAGCAAGTCGCATCGGAAAAAGTGTCCGACCCCCTTCTCTACACAGTGGAAGTAAAAATATTGTAGAAAAAAGAAAGCCAGCAGTCCGTATAAGGGTATAATTTTCTCAAATTGCCGGTCTATTACGCTACACTTTTCCGAGGGGTGATAATAAAATCCACTGCTACTGCAACTTCCGTGCATTATTGATCACTGCTATGGTCGAGTTCCGAGAATACAATACAAGAGAAAATAAAATACAAGAGAAAATCGTGAAGTGTAATCGTGGCGAGGTGTCGTCGGACGAGTACCTCAGGTTTTGTGCGTAGCCGTTGCTCGACAGCCACCGAGGATGGACGTGTTCGACAAACAGTATAGAACTTACCGCTTGATCTTGTCCGCCGTTGGACTCTGGCCGTATGACAAGTCCATGTACCAAACTGTTCGGAGAATTATAGTCTTTACGATCTTGTTCAGTTTCCCGACGTTTCAGGTAACGAACATTTTGGTGAACGTTCGTTCGTGAACATCATCACGATTTTGACGTGACACATATTAAAGATCGTCCTGCCAATTTTCCTATCATTGCTGTTAAGCTACTAATTGTGACAATCCTATAGATCTTGTCGATCATTAAATCGAAAGTTACTTTGGAACGGTACATAGTTTTGCTAGCCTCTATTAGTCCATGGCTACTGTTTTGCGTACGATACGTTGGCTTCATCGATTGTATTTCACTGGTGAGTCCTTTGACACGAAAGAACTGACGTACTAGGGAGAAAAATGATTTTCTCTATGAGCGCAGATGAAATATTTCTTTGAAATGATTCGAACCGAGGAGAAAAGGTTGAAGGATTCGACCGAAGTGCAAATACTAATGAAATACATTGATGATTCCACTCGCATTATTTTTATTTTCTTGGGTAAGAAATTGAATAGTCTATTCACTGCAGATGCATCACAGAACGTCACACGTACTTTGCTAATTGGACTTGTTGAAGTTTAGGTATATGTTGCACAATGGTCATACTAGTGTCAGCTTTCTGTTTTATTCCAATGATGCTGGATGTGATAAGACCTTCGAACGAATCGCGAGTCTCTGCTTTATCGTACGTAACCGAGATTTCGTCAGAACAGCCAGGGTACATTGTAATGTTGAACATGGAATGGATAGGTATCTTGATAATCGGTAGTTTATCCATCATCTCCACGGAATCAGCCTTAATTATAATAATTTATTACATATGTGCTTTGTTACGAATAACTAGGTACGACTTTAAAAATGTCTAAAGATTAATTATGGTACACATAGTAAATCATAAACGTTCTCCAGGATTTTCTAACGACTTTCAGGTACAGAATACGAAATGCAATTATAAACGCAAGTAAGGATAGATCGAATTTCAATTATCGAGATTTTCATTCTGCAGTGAACCTTCACGTGAGGGCTATGAAGTTAGTAAGATAATATGCAACCATGGGCACAGTACAAGAAAGAACAGTAGGTTCATTTTGTCAAGAAGTGTACAAATAATTTAAGCTTTGGCAATAAACAATTTTATTTATTAATTAATTACTGACGCTAGCGAAAAATATTGTATACAGAAGTTGTAGACACTGACGTCCTCTACGAGAAAGATTCTATGAATTTTTCTTCTAATTTCGATTTTTAATGAGTTAAGTACAATTAATTGGCATTTTATGGGTATTGACAAAATCCGGCCGTCTCACCGTCGAAATGATGAACTTTTGGCAAAAATTTTCATTTTTTGCCAACAACTCCTAAACCGTTGGAGATACGGAAAAATTGCATAGAACCTTTTTTGTATCTGATAAATCTGATCGTACTTTAACTTTCGTACACAACTAACAACATGGTGAATCTGCTGGTCATGAAATCATAGAAGCCGTCACCGTGAGTGAGCCTACTGTTCTTCATTATACTGTGTCGTGAGGTTCCACGTTAACGATTCTTTGTGTTTTCCTCGATGGTTTTATCTACTGCACTGGCGATAAGTAAGATACATAGATTTCGCGACGAATGGTATGACGGTTTGGTATTTCATAGCTGTGGCTTTTGTCATTCTGTCTTTCGCTCTGAGTTTGCAACGAGTGAGTATCCAGCGTGAATGTATTTCAGAATTATGTTTAAGGGCTGCGCGCAGAAAGGGCAGGTGATAATCCAGCGGACTGACAATAGTTTATAGCCAGAATGCACAGGCTTATTAGCAGATTGAAGCCTGTGGCCTGCACTCTCTGCGTGCATCCTTAGAAGAGAGTTAGCGGCCTCTTAAGCTTGCACAAAATTTCCTATTTAAATTAATACATGAGATAAATATGAATATTTAGATAATGATTTATTAATACCATTTATAGTTGTTTCAATCAATAATGATTTTGGGAAGTCCGATAGATACCCTGATCTCTGTCATATATTTTATCGTGCACCTGACGTTCATGTTTGCCAATAACTATTGTGGTGAAATGTTACTTAACCACAGTCTAGACATATTTATCGAGTCGTAAGCTCCACACTATTTCCTGTCTACTGTTCCATCCACACGCACGAATCATTCAAATAATTCTATAACACGCAGATACAATTCAACTTGGTATCTGATCCCATTGAAAGCCAAGAAATTGTTACTGTTCATTATGACTAGGAGTTCGGTCGAATCCGTGGCCAATCTATTCGGCCTGTTCGAGCCGTGTAACAGAGGCTTCGCAACGGTAATTGCTCATCGAATTTCTCACGCAGTCCAGCTTTCATTTAGGATAGTCATCAAGGTTTATGTTGTAGATGATGAACAGCTCTTTCTCGTATTTCACTCTGATGTGTGCCTTTCAGTAACATTTGATTGATTCTCGGAATAACTATGGTCTGATAGTGACGAGGAATCAATAAATGGCTATAACAAGTTAATTATTATTGAATTTATTAAATAGTAAATACTATTCATCCTGTAATTGTTAGAAAAATAAATAACGTTAACAGCGTATTATATCGATTGCAATGCGTTCGTTGCGTCATATTACTATTGCACACGTATAACGTAACATACTTATAGAGTAAGTGCAACGTGCAAGAAGCTATTAAAAGTAAAGTGTGTACAATTTCTGCAAGATAAATCGACGCGTCGCATTTATGATACAAGTTTCCGAATAGAATGCTGCAGTAGACAACACACGTTTTCATATAATTTTCCTGACAGCGCAGACACCGTTATTATTCCTCATGCAGGGGACCTATAAAGAGCAGCTGTTCCTACTGAATGGCAATACTATACCTCAGAACAATCCTAGTAACATGTGCCTGTACAACCAGTACGTATTACAGACGTCACGTTTATTCTAATGTGACCCGAAAGTTGCGATTTACGTGCAGCACAATCACGGATCGTGTCATGCGATCTTCAACCATTAATAATACCTTTTTATTTGACGCTAATTGTAAGTTAGAGGGTCGCGATGTTCACCACGCAGTCTTCGAGAGCAGACTAAAGCAGGGTGCGCATAATTTTTCCCTCACGGCTCGCTTCCCCTCCTTTCCGCCCGTATTTCGATCCCCACTACTATTCCCCTCATGCGCCTTCGCTGACCATGCCTAGCATATCCTCATCAAGTACCAGATCCCACCATGGTTGCGTCGGCTCCACTTTCCGGCCGAGGGGAAAATTATGCGATGCCTGGACTAAAGACTACCCGGCCTCAGAAAGCAACCTGTTGCGACCGCGCTTGCGTTGATCAAAAATTCATCAAGGGGGAACAACCGCGAGGAGGATAAACTTTTGTAATGGCATAATCTCGCGAGGTTCAAGAAAAAAATCCATCTAAACGTTTGACAGTATGTCACATGCTAGATCGATCGTACATAAATTCAGATGTCTGGTCGTTCAAGCTCGATTTGACATATGCGCATGTTCTGAAATAGAATTATAATACCCGCTACGCGGATATTGTACGAAGGCAGATAGCGACTTGTTGCATGCTGGTATGAGAACAAGTAAAACGCGTAAACGGCGAAGCAGACGTACGCGCAAGGCTAATTAATTGCATTAAATTTCCATAAGGTTGGGAGAGGCAGCCGTCGGTGTTTGCGCTATTGCGTGAAAGCATAACGTCTCTGAAAGTGCGAGGGCTGCGTGTATTCCCACGGACACCTGCTCTCCGAGACGCTCCTCGCTGTTAAAAAACATTGTGTAAGTCGCGATCGATTAATGGGTTAAAAGCAAGCGATTTATAAATAGCATCTCTTACCAGAATTTTGTTTCCTGGATTGCATTAAACTCCATTAATGGTCATTAACTCTTCAAACGACTTGTGGAAGAAGAGTATGGCAGAGGTGAGAAGGGTGGAGGTGAGTAGCTTCTCTATCAGTGAACTGCCGCAAACGGTCCTCGACTCTCGTCGAACGATGGACGATCTTTGACATCCTCACTACCAGCTTAGCAGAACTCTGCTGTCGGCGGTTGGACTGTGGCCGCACGATACGTCCTGCACGGTATACGTGAAAAGATTGCTAATTATGGTTACCATGCTTACTTCCGTAATGTTCTCGGTACTATTTCTCAATATAAATCTATATTTAATAAAGTTTAGTGACGTGTGATATTTTCAACTTTGACACGTTGACGATAGTCGGTGGTGATCTTTTTTGTTTCAAACGTCCTTTTAAGAATCGTATCATTTGTATATTAGAATTAAGCCTGCAGGTTTTCGAATTGCAAAGGACATGCTCTATAGTATTCCACGTTGCAGTTAACGGTGCATTTTCTGCGCACATCAGAATGCGAAAGGATTGTCACTCTGATTAATACCTTGTTTTACTTAATCTTGTTCCTCGTCGGCATGTTGAAGCTCGTGCTTTTCTGGTGGAAAAGCAGCGAAGTGAGTTACGCGCGACGGTACTCGTTTCCGAGCAACTGAGACTCATACGAATCTAATGCACAGATAAAACAATTGATAGAAATGATGCGGATGGACTCGCGGCTCTTGAGCAATCGGGAAGAGCATCAAATTCTTTTGAAGAAAAGAAACGAAGGGAGGTTTATCTGTGTCATCTTCGCATGTAAGACATGTCCATTCATCTTTTGCACATTAAAGAATTCTATGTTTCGATGAGCACGTTTCCGATCAAACAGGCGATAAAACGTGTCACAGCAGTGTTGATTATATGTTGAAATAAATAAAAAAGATGAACACTGATTTCTAAATCTGTTTTCGTAGACATACTTTATCTGGTCAGTTGTTCTTGCGTATACCTAACGATCACGAAATCCTCGGATATGGATATTTGTCAATCGTTATCGACTCATCTGCCCAGCGCAGAGTATATTACCAATGATAATACGTATTCCTTTCTGATTCGATATTTTACCATAATTAGTTTTGCTTTGTTGACAATCGTCTTAGCAGGGACGGAAACAATGACTATCATGTGCTCGCATCACGCGGCTGGATTGTTCGAGGTAATCTGGTAAGATTTGTTAACACTATTTAACATACCGCCACGTGCATATCAGAATATTTAAATAATAAGGTTCCTAGCTGAATCACGTGAGGCTTCCGTGGGAGAGTTCAACGAAAAATTGATCGAAATTGCGAAAATACATAGTCGAACTATAAAGTCAGTATTCATCGTCTTTCCGTTCGTATGTCTCGATTAAATTTAAGGGCGTCTCTGTTTCTTAAGTTATTGCAAACATCTTGGAAATGCCTTCGCAAATTCCTACGTCATGCTGCTCATGCTAGGCATCAGTGTCTTAATTCTAAATCTTCTGGGCGTAAGTAATTCTTGAATGAAAAGCAGCTGGAAAGTGTCTAAGAAACGATGTGTTCAGTTGTCGCAAGTGAAACTGCAGTTCAGCGAAATAAACAAGCTGCTCTTAGAAGTCCTTCTGAACCTAGCGATAGTCGCGTATTTGTTCTTGGCTAATTATATGGGCCAAACGATTATGAACAGCAGCGAGAAACTCCTGAACGACGCGTGAGTAATCGTGAAAAGTATCGTACGTATAAGTCTTGTCGAATTTTTTTTAGCGGGAATAAATAGTTTGGTATTTATTAATACTCCATTAGGCTAGGCAGTTTGTTAACTGAAAACGAAATGCAGTTGTATTCCATAGATACAGTTCTGAATGGTATGATGCTCCAGTGGTCTCGCAGAAAGCCTTGTTGTTCATCATGCAACACAGTTTACAAACTTACAGTTTCACCATCGGCGGCCTCTTCGTACCTTGTTACGAAGGATTTTCATCGGTAAAATATTTCCTGTCTAGTTTGTACTGTAAGAATAAATATTTTTCAAATAATGAAATTCAGTTATCAAACTGATGTAATAAGTGTATCGAAGT
>NW_017153345.1:520600-531628 GCF_001652005.2 Ceratina calcarata
GAAACACTTCTCGGTTTCGTACGGTATACTTCTTATCTGTGGCGTGATCGCTCTTAGCGTTAATCTATATTGGGTGAGTACTTCGCCTTGTCTATAAAGACAATATTCTGTTTAATAAGAAGAATAAAACCTGGAAGACCTCCTTTTAGCTGTCGCAGTCGATACATAGAGTGGATGATCAAATGCTTATTTCTTCGGCGAGCATTCTTTCCATCTTCATGTACATGTTCTATATGAATTATTTAATACAAGATTTAAACAATGGCAGAGAATGTATTTTTACAGCTTTGTAAGTTCCAGCATAATTCCTGCGTTATTAGCAGCAGTCCATCCGTGCACATACCGGAAATTATCACTATTTACATATTTTGTTCCATTGGAATGCATGTTATTCAATGGAAATTTGTAGATACAATAGCGAATGGTACAGAACGCCAGTATCCATGCAAAAGTTGTTACTGTTCATAATGTTAAGAACACTGAAGGGTGAAACGTTCAACCTGCTGGTTGTGTTCACACCATCGCTCGAAGGTTTCGCGACTGTACTTATCGCTTCAGTTTGCTGAATAATAAAAGTCTGACAGTAGCTCGATTGTATGTATCTGTATTTTCAGTTAGTAAATACGTCAGTATCATATTTCATGGTGATGTACTCCATCCAGTGATATCGTTACCGAGTGATAATGGATTACCAGTCGTAGAAAGCTTGTTGATCGACAAATCAGTTCCATTGTACAGCGATGTAACACTTTTTTATTGCACTATTCAATAAACGTTCATTTGTGAGGAAAGCTGGGTGAATTGTATATTATAAATCTGAATTATCCCTCAAACACTTCACCTGTGTGACACGTATCATTCTCATTGTACACATCCGTGCGCTTCATACACACAGAGTTGATCGAAGTCTGCTCGAGAAACAATTTCACCGGACCAAAGAGCCGATGGTGGTTGAAAATTCGTGAAAAAAATACATTTCTGCAACCTATAATCTCTTTAATAACTACGATTTTGCGAATGTGAGGTAACAGATCAATCGTGTTCATCTTTTTCGGTTTCTATTATGCCTCCACCGAAGATTTCGCAGAGGTAAATTGTATTCTGATAATTAATATTCTTATCTTGATTATTGAAATCTGCTGATAATTCATTTTTCAGTTATTGCGAATAGCAGCTTCCTATTTCATGATGTCCTTACACCAGTAGAACAGTTTACAGGTGGATATCATCTACAGACAATTTTATACGAGTAATAAGTAAATATTCCCGAATCATAAAATAATATTCAATCATATTTTAGTGAATTTTCTGTTCAGAAATTGAAAACAGACGTGGAGATATCTNAGGTACCTCAAAATATGAACGAGTTGCTTTCTGCACTTGCCGTTTAATTCTTGAAATTGTTTTAAGAGATATATAATATTAATTATTATTAACGAAGGCTTGATAAGAGATCGTTCGATTAACATTTGCACATGTATCGTTAGGATAACAGTTATCCCAGTTCATGTTGCGTATACGTAAAGAAGCTTTTCTTATCCGTAAGGAAGACTGCATACGTTTCGAACGATCTCTCGTTGATCTTGGGTCTCGTTGATTACCGAGCAAACGCTTCACGCTTCGTTTGCCAGTCGATCGCCTCCCCGTTTTCGTCGAAGATCGACGTTGACGGGAGTGGATAGAGAGAACAGACGCTTGTAATTTCACGCCGCTGCTTCCCGACCAGATTCCAAGGCGATTTGACTTTTTCGTCGAGGCCGTTGTTCCCCAGAACGATGAGAGGCTCCGAGAGAAATTTCGATCCCTTATCGTGGACGACTCCGACTGAGGAGAGCTGTTCTTTCTGCCAAAGGGGATTACAACGTTTCGCGATGTTTGATAATGTCAGTGTCCGATTACCTGTGGTCAATGTTAGAAGATGCTAATCCCAGATCTCGTTTATAAGAGATGTTCGTCAAAAATAAAATAAATAATAATTTATATCTGAATTTATGCTATTGTTAATACAGTAATATAATATATAATTCGTACGAAAAGCTAAAAATACTGTAGATAATTGAATGTGTGCAAGAGATAGAAACATGAAGAGGATTTCAAGAATAGAGACATTACACGAAACGCGTTGCGGCACTGGCAGTGCGTTACCAGAATTGCAACTACACCCACTGGCGAGCAAAAGAAACGCGTGCTGCATCGAAACGCTATACTACGTAATGCACTTTCATACTGTATAGACGTAGAGCCGTGGTAGCACGCCTTCTCACAACCACAGGTTTCGCTTTATCCTACGATCTCGCGTTACTACGTAGAATTCTGAACAAACGCCAGCAGAGAGACTATCGTTGCCAAATCACTGACGAAATGTTCTTCCATCATCCAGGTTATAACAAAAGCTTTATAAAGAATCGAATTGTACATCCATGGGATTTTTCATATATTTCTTCATGTATAAGTGCTATCCAATTTCACCACCTCTCATCAATTACGATCGATATTATATTAAATAATTATGAAAAATATTAACTTGGGCGTAGCAAGTACGTTTGCATTAATTTAAGCTAATCTGGAATCTGGAAGTAGCTACGTTAACGATGCTCTCCTGGAGCAGCATAAAAAGTGCTCGTTTCCCCTGCAAGCCACCCCCTCGAGAAGGCGAAACCTCCGACCCTTCGAGTGGCGGGAGGGCGGAAAAGTGGAGCATACGAAACTTGTTACTCACGAAAGTGCTTCCGTGACTATCTTCTGAGTCTCGGCCTGTGTAAGTACAAGTGGCTGGGAAGCACGCGAGTATCGTTCCGTGAACGGCTACCCGCTCCCCATACTAATCATATCCGTCTAATTCGTCTCCTGCCTGCGAGCAGTTTTGTTCCAGGATATAGTTTCCACGTGAGAAATGTTATTAGCAGCGCTGTCCGATTGATCAGTTCTCCGAAATAAAAGAGATATAATAAAAATTTCGTTAAGAAAGTTTTGCGACAATGATTGATTCTCAATTTCACATTAGACGTCAGTCAACTGTACATCGAAATTGAATTTCGTGCTAAAACAAGATTCCGAAGAAATAATAACTCTCCGGATCATCCGGATTGAGGATATTCTTATAACAAGCGAAGATTTTCGTGCCGAGTGGTCCCGACTTGGAACTTTATTAAGAAGGTCAAAATTCTTGAAAGAAGAAGAAGAACGAATGCTCGGTTATTACACCTAAATATATCTCCGAAGGATCCTTGGCCTTCTTTTCCTTCTTCTTCTTCCCGTTTTTTTTTTTGCTATAATACGCTATTATTGCCTGCTCGTTATTGCCGCTCGGCGCAATATCAAGCTGCTCATATAACTGCTCTCTTCCGAGCACCTTTTGTATCTTGAACATACAATTTCATCTGGACAACTGTTTTCACAGAGTATAAGAAAATGCTACGATTATTTGCTGCTTGTAAAACATCATATATCTTCGGTTTCTTCATTAATTTTGTAATATCCCTTAACGATCGATTTATGATTTCCCTGAGATCAATTTTTACGAGACTTCCCTGAGTCTGTGAATGATAAAATCGAGTCTCGAAGCATCTGGCGCTGGAAAGCGGATGGGTATTGTTGCTCGAGGGCCAATTTCAACTAGACTACACCCGTTCCACTCCTTCACTCCTGATTTCCCTTAAGCAGCACCATAGACTCGACCTTTCCCACGATGCAACGGCAATAATCATCACAATTCCATTTTATCGTCCATGAACCAGGATACTGGGTAAACGGAATGGAAGCCTGGAAAAATCTTAGGCGGATCCTGCGAGTGGAGTTCTTTTTCCCTGGGCATTAGGTGGACATGTTTGGAGAACGTCGCGTCGTTTGCCGGAAGTGGTTGCCCTTTACTTTACTCACCCGGCAACGAACACGACTTTTCAAGTACCAGACTGCACTTTCAAAAACGAGATTAGATCCGAGCAATAATGAATGAACAGGAAGGAAACAACTGCGAGATCGATTCTTCCGATGAATCAAATCAACGGATGGAGAATTGATCGCGAAGGTCAATCATGGAAAAAGAATTGGGAACACGGCAAGGAGGCAGCGGGACGTAACGCGTATCGAATTGATCGTGATGGTAGATTTAAAACAGCTATCCAGCACGAATTCGCAGGAACGCAGTAGTTATATGTTTCCTTTTTTTTCTCCTTCTCTTTTGCAAATTTAATTTTCGCACGGGGCGGCCGCCGGTCAAAGGTTTCGGGGCGGACCGTAATCGAGGTAATTGAAAACTTACCGTCGCTCCCGCGTTATTGCTTTTTAATTGTCAAATGATATAACGTGATACGTGGAAAGTTCGTGGCTGCAACGCGACAGAATTCAGTATAAATGAGACCGTCGTCGAAATAAAACCTATTATTTAATTCAGCGTCGGTATAATCGGAATTAAACGTTATAATCGACGTTCATAACGGCTGGACCGGCTGAATACGGTGGCAGCGGGGGTGGCGAGAGGCGATTATCCGATAATCGCGTTGTTTGAAATACATAAGTTTCAATCTCGTCGGGCAAATGAATATTCAAACCGTTCGCGTCGTACGTACCGAGCCGTCCGACCGTCCCCGACGATTAAGAACGAACGATAGACACGATTTCCGATTGGAAATATATTTATTGACCGATGGTATTACTTTTCTATATGCGGTGTCCGCGGGGGACGGAAGTCTTTTTTTTATAAACACGGAGAAGTTGCGCGGCCGGGCAACAAGGCAAATTATTATCGGCAATATCGTTTTCGCCCGGCCGGCCGGCCCGAGCCTCGATTGTCATCGAGTCATCGCCGAGATCTGACGTTTTAATTAAAACTTCTCGTCGACGGAGTGCGAAACGTTTCCTGCGGGCCACCGGAGCGGAAGAAGGAAACGAGATGAAAAGGAAACCGGGCGAGCTAATCGACGATAGTACATATCAATCGATATCAGTAGTGGCCGAACTGAAAAAAATTCCAAGTCGTATTTAAACAGAGTTGAATAAATAGAATGAAAAAGATTCAATGAATCCCCGCCGTGGCGAAAGTAATCTATAAAGAAACGTTCCGCTATCAATCAGCCGGACGGCAAAGAGAAATTCATTTCTCCTGACGTTAATTAACCCTCTCTCTAAATAACACCATAAATCAAATACAGCATACTCTGCGCACGTTGCATGTCATACAACCAATTATTATGTACACACGTTACATACAATATTCCAGGATATGTACAGATCCGATATTCAAATATTGATCAGTTCTCTTCATTCTGCGCTCTATCATAAAATCTTGATGCAGAAAAAGAGTTTACCTAAAAGAAAAAGGGGGAAGGGAAAAATCGGGTTAAAGGCCGACGCCGGCTGGCTCCGTTCTAACGAAGTACCGGTTTAATAAGAAGGCCGCGCTGTTAGGTCCTAAGTAAACGAGTTAATCCGACACACCTGTCGAACCGGAAACTGTAGCAGCATCCGATAGACTACATCGTCTAATATATAGATGTATACACGTCGAATCCTTTTAACTTAACGACCTCGTAAACCAGCCGGCCTATTACTACATCGATCCTCGCTTCCTTCCACCCTTTTTTTTATTCCTTCACACTTTTTACAGCCTGGATTGATTTATAAACGACGTGGAAAAACTGATCTGACGTTCCTTCATAATAAATTGTTAAAATCAACTAATTAGTCTATAAATCCTTTCCCTTGCTGATATTTATTTAAAATATATTTCACGTTCTAGCTGCTGGTTTATAATAATGTTATACCTTTTTAATGTGTCCATGGTTCTGACTTTGATTTAAAGTGGAACTCGAAATATAAGCATTTTTCTTCGTGTCGACTGAAGTGACAGTTTATAGAGTAACTATAGTGATTTCCTTTTATTTTTCTTGTTGCAGAATTCTGAAATATCGCTGTTCGAGACGAATATTCGTTTCATGGGAAGTCTGTTGGCCTGTTACTCCCTCACCGGAGACGTGATGTTCCGGGATAAGGCCGCCGAGCTTGGCGAACGGATGTTGCCAGCTTTCCAGACGGAAACCGGAATTCCTCATTCCCTCATCAATCTCCATACCGGGGTAAGTTTCGGGATTTCCCGACCACCTACCCCTACCACGTTTTAATGTTAATCATTTCTAATCCGATGCAATTTGCATGACGATAGTGTTTAGGAACGGTCAAACCAGCTACCGACAGATTCCGATTAAAATGGAATTCGTAGAAACATGTTAATCATGTTCCCGTAATTGCATATCTTGAATTCATCGATTAGATATTTAAAAGGCGTTTAGTATTATTTCTCGTTGTATTAAACCCGATTCGACGCTTCCAACCGAGAATAACCGAAGTATCATAGAACCATGGAATAATTTCCAGCGAGGTGGATTCGGGAAACAGTTTCGATTATTAAATTTTCCAATCTTCGGGCAATCGAGGAATCGTTCCTTGGCAGCCAACTTCGAAAATTCGATTAACCGTCGCGGTAACCGAATCGTTTTAATTATCGCCGTGGTAATTCCCGACCGGGTTTAATATTTATCTTGCGGAGTCGCTCGTATCTATAAACACGGCACGAGTACGGTCTTTTGTTATTTCGTTTAATTGGATCCCCGTCTGGATCCAATCGGTTCCCCCCCTCGTCTCTTCCGGGAAATCGTCTGACGTTCGGAAAATTTTTGCAGGCGAGCAAGAATTACGGCTGGGCGAGCACTGGTTGCAGCATCCTGTCCGAAATTGGCACGATGCACCTCGAGTTCACCTACCTGAGCGACATCACCGGGAATCCGGTTTTCAAGAGCAAGGTGGAGAACGTGAGGAAGGTATTGAAGAACATGGACAAACCGAAGGGTCTCTACCCGAACTACATCCACCCGAAGACTGGGAAATGGGGACAGCGTGAGTGTTTAATCAAATTTGTTCGACCTCCTCCAAGGCTAATTATGTCTTCTTAGATTTTATTACAACGATGTATCCCATTTGCGTTGCATCTCGCGAAACGTAATAGGATTAAAAATTGCGTTTTTGAAAATAATTAGTCTCGAATTATGGGATTATAGTAGTTCATTTCACGATTCGCTCTGTGCGTACGGAACTCTGAACAAACACGATACTGCCCCGTTTTTAATCATTTTTGCCATGAACCGAGTGTGTATAAAACATGAAATTAAAAAGTGGGGCAGGTGGCGATCGATCAAACCGAAAAGGAGAGGAGCGAAATGTCGGATGTAAATACAGCCGGTTGGTTTATTACAGTAATTTCATTTAATAAATCTCGGATCGTTGACCATAGGATTTCGGGGTGAAATAGATTTTTAATCTGACGGCTATCAATTATATCGGAATAGTTTCTGGAGGACAGAGAGAAGGGGGCAAACGGGAGTGTCCGCTCCCGTGGCAACGGGTGCGGCGCGGAGTGACGCTCCTCGGCTTCCTTTTGCGCTCCCGTCTTCTTCTCCAGCGGTAAGACCGGCGCCTCTTTGCCTTCGTCTTCCAGCCGAATATCGCATTTATCATGCCTCGCATCCCCCCGGGCGCTAAATCCTCTCCTTCGCCCGTTGTTCCGCCGACTTTCACCCCTCCCTCACGTGTTTTCCCGTCGCGTCGCATATGACGATCCACCCGGAATGGAATATTTATCATCGCCCTGCCACCGAACCGTCCACCCCTCTCCTTTGTCCATTTTATTATTTTTTTCTCTCCCTGTTTCCCTGCCCGGTTATTTTTGCTGCTCGTTTTCGCACGATCGGGCGACCGTCAGGTCTACGAGACTCTCCTTAAATTTATGGTTCTATTGAATCTCGAGCGTCGGCTAATTACCTGACCGTATTCTTTCCCCGAAGAAATCCGGAGCAGCTGCGAACCTCGCTGTCTTTGAAGTCTACGTCAACCGAGGCAGCTTGTTTAAGACAACGACGTCTTTTTTTAAAAAAAAATATTTCGCAAAGAAGTCTTCGACATTTATACTTTTTACAACGAAGAAGATGATCTTATTAATCCATTGGCCCGGATTCGAGTACGATTGATTTCGACGCAATAACGACGAATGACAGACTGGATAAACGCACGAGTGCCTCAAAGTAATCGTCCCGTTTGACTCGACGGACAAGTTGGTCCGCAGTTTCTCTCGTTTATCGCCGAGCTTTGTTTCTAGCTGAATGGAAAGTTCCCGGCGGGGGTGGAAAGCCGAGAATTACGGAACGGGGTAATCTCAGCGAGCGCGTCCTCCCCTGCTGTTATTAAGATAGAACCCTGTCCGCCCGGGGATTCCGCGGGATTTTCTAAGAGGCCCTCTTCTTTATCTTGAGACTCTCGAAACGTGTAACGAGCTTAAGGGTCGTCGACTAACGGACTCGCCAGTTGTCTTCATGATACTACTACCATTTTCGCACGTGATAAATTCGTCTAATTATTCCTATCTCCTTTCCCGGGATTAAACTGTTCCTCTCGTTTCATTTTTATCTACCGGCTACAAAGTTCCATTAGTAATTAATGTCTCCTGCATGTGCAATTCAAATAAATACTTAGGAAAGTGAAAAAGAAAATCGAGTTTATATAAGACGTCGGATTTATTTGCTAAAAAAAAAATACAGATGTATTTTATACTTCAAACGGATACAAAGAAAGTCTGAGAATAATAACACTGGAAATGTTTTTCTCTAATCGATAACAGATCACATGTCGCTGGGAGGTCTCGGGGACAGCTTCTACGAGTATCTGCTGAAGGCGTGGATCCAGTCGGGAAAGGAGGACGTCGAGGCCCGACAAATGTACGAGGACGCGATCGCCGCGATAGATCAGCACATGATCAAAACGTCGCCGGGCAAGCTGCTGTACGTGTCGGATCTGAAATACGACAAGCTCGAGCACAAAATGGGTCACCTGGCTTGTTTCGCTGGTGAGCTTTGAAGAACATCTCTTCTTTTATCCGAAGCGATAATTCCTTCCTTACAGAACTTCCTCCTTTAAAAACCTATCAGCTTATTTTTCTCTTTGAAATGAAACAAATGGTAGAAACAATTGTCTCGAAGCTATATCGATTTTCGATGGTTAATTATTTGATTGCAGGTGGTATGTTTGCGTTAGGCGCAAGAACCCTACAGAACGACTTCTCCGATAGGTATATGACGGTAGCCGAGGGTCTGACAAACACCTGCCACGAGTCTTACGATAGGAGCTATACAAAACTAGGACCGGAAGCTTTCCATTTCATCGAAGGCAACGAAGCGAAGAGTTTGAAGAACGGCGAGAAGTACTACATCCTTCGGCCAGAGGTAAATTCTAGTCGATCATACAGCCGAGTTAAAATGTTCCAATGAATTTGAAATAAACTGCGGTGATTAAGTTAACGTTAACGATTTTCACTTAACTTTCTAAATAACGAACGTCGTATAAAGGAGACAGTCAGAAACGTTTATTTCCGAGCTTTCGCCGGCCGGTAATGAAAGTTAAAATATTCAATTCAACGCCCGTCAGTAGAGACATCGCAAGCCGAAAATAATGTTCCGAGGTGGAATATTTTTCTTTCAGACCTTCGAGTCGTACTTCGTAATGTGGCGGCTGACGAAGGACCCGAAATACCGCGAATGGGGCTGGGAGGCCGTACAAGCGTTAGAGAAATACTGCCGTGTTCCCGGAGGATTCACGGGACTGCACAACGTTTACATGGTCGACCCGCCGCAGGACGACGTCCAGCAGAGCTACTTCTTCGCAGAAACTCTCAAGGTACGATTACGCTTTTCATCTTAAAATATACTGCATTCCATGAATAAAAATATAGGAATTATGGGTAGTACTGCATTTTATTTGTAATTATCCTATACAATCATTACGTAATGAATTATTATATAAAATTTCTGAAAAATGCATTACTGAATTTAATATACGACACTAACAAATAATTAAACTCCTATTTACGATTCCTCTCGGGCAACGCGAAAGACAGTTTACACCCTTCATTACAAATTATCATTTAATCTTTCCTCGGGTATATAAAACCGCATAGAGGCGGGGGTGAAACATTTCCATAGCGCTCGCAAGGCGTTTAAACTTCTATTAATTCGGTAGGAAGGGGTGGCCACGATCGTTAACAGGTGGCCGAGGCGTTCCTTTCGCATCATTACTAGTTTATCGCGAAAACCGATTAAAAACTGGTCTGTTATCAGTTGTAACGTCGCGTTAAAAATTTCATCGATTTATTAGACTTCGTACGTCGAATCCCGAAGGAACCTCATTAACTGCTCGTGTCTGCTAAGGCGAGTATTTCAAAGCCTCCGCGATGGCAGCTACGCGAATTGCAATTGCGAGGTCGTAACGAGAAGTCTGGAAGAAGCGAATCGAAGTTAAACTGAACTTTGTAGACTTGCTGAGAAGCGAAATTAAATGTTTCATTCTGATGTCGCCGATCTGTATTAGTTGTCAGACTTTATTAACCGACGGTATTAAACATAATGAATGATACTTGTAGTTTAATCGCTCTGTACATACTAAACTAGATTTATAATATGCAACCGTACAACAATTTATAGTATTAATCCTGGATGTAAAACAGTACGTATGACTTAAGGATGTATTGGCTATACAGTCAATCCCAAAAGTTTATGCACTTTAGAAACGCATTTTTTAAAAAGAAATCAGACGTTGGAAGAACATTGCTACTAATAAACAACAACAAAAAATTTTCGATTTTTCCGAAATTTTTCCAAGGGGTACCCCTTCAATTTCTTCCAAATTTTCGTTTTTCGCCAATAACTCCCAAACCGTTGGACATACGGAAAAATTGTATCAGACCTTTTTTGTAGAGGACGAAGAGATCTACAATTTCCATATAAAAATTCTTCGCTAGCGTCAATAGTTAACGAGTAATTTGCAAAAAACTGTTTTTTCGTTTTTCGTCCATAACTCTTTAAATATTGATACTAGCGAAGAATTTTTACATGGAATTTGTAGAGCTCGTCGTCCCCTACAAAATGGTCCTATATATGCCCCCCTACGTCCATCCGTTCGGGAGTTATTGACGAAAAACGAAATTTTTTG
>NW_017153345.1:532862-554631 GCF_001652005.2 Ceratina calcarata
ATATTTCCCTCTATACTTTTCAGCACGTAGCTATTTATTATTAACATTATTCTTCCGATGTCTGATTTCTTTTTAATTATAGCAAATGCGTTTTTCTAAGGTACATAAACTTTTGGGATTGACTGTATAGCCAATACATCCTTAATGATACTTCATCATTGAGCTCATTTGAAGGGGCGATGTAATTAGGAAAATGAATGTACGTTCAATAAATAAATTGTGAATTGTTGTTTTGCTTTCAGTACCTTTACCTGCTGTTCAGCGACGACGATCTCATAAATCTGGACGAATGGGTATTCAACTCCGAGGCTCACGTGCTTCCCATCAGGGGCAACCCTTTGTATCGGCCAGCACCCTCCTCATAATTTGTGGAGAGCCTCAAACCTTCAAGGAAACGACGTATCGCGATCGTTCCGGCACCGGAAGCCGCGGTGCACGGAGCCGATAGAAGACGACGACGCGTGAACCGTAAACTGGGCCGGTTCAAAAAGGCGACGAGGAAAAAAATCGACAGTGCACGATACTAAAAAGTGAACGGTCCATAAGTCGGGAGAAATGAAACGGGAGAACGCGTTGTTGTCTGTGAAGTAAATGAACAATGAGCGAATAGCAAAACGGGAGGAGAGGCATCGCACGTGCGCGGCAGTGGTACCTCGGGAATTACGAAGAGCCGCGCCGGCGAGCCGATTAATACAATTAAAAATAATTATTTTAGGTAAAACGAAATATTATAGGACGGAGGCGGACCGCGAAGACGAGATAATGAACATTATTTAAACGAAGAATTATATACACAGACACACAGGCAGGCATACACACACACAGTACGTTTGTAAATAGCGAAACGAGAGTACGTGAGAAATACATAAAATAGAAAGAGAGAGCGAGAATGAGAGTGAGAGGGACGGGAGAGAAAGTAATTGTACGAATGAAACAAGAGAACCTTAAATAGAGAGAGCCAGAGAGAGTGGAGGTAGTAAAGTAAATGATTTAATTGTTTGCCTGAGAGTGCTTCGCCCCTTTCTTCCTTTTTTCACCAAAACCGAAAGAGAATTATTACAGTGTTTCCCTCCTTCCCTTCACTTTTCCTAAGTGACACTTGAGGAAATAAATGAAATTATCTATACCGCGCATTGGTATATCCCATGAACGATGCAAATATTTTAACGAATTAGAGAGATGCAAAACCAAATGCAACAAATTTAGCATTAAGCGCATATTGAATGGAGATTCTATTGGGACGATACGATAATTAGTTCGGGGAAACTGTCGAATAATATCTTGCGAAGAGAATCAGTCCTCCAGGAAGATCGTTCAATCGATCTACCAACACCTAAACGAAACCGACCTTCTTCACGGATTTTCCTATCTCCTTTTCTACTTTTTAATAAACGAACATACGCCTCGATCATTCCGGTGGTAGAAAGGCCATTCTACAAATCCTGATCGTTTTTCTGTTGATACTTATTTTGTTCTAACAATCGGGCATGAGCGTTTCGTATTGGTATTCGGTTTTAAACTACTTTCGATACGCGAAGGGTAGCCTCTTCTTTTGAATAAAATAAGAACACCAAACGTGATATTGGTTATTGCATTGAAAGCGATGAACCCATTCGTGGCTGGCGATGCTCTGTTACTGGTCGACTATCGCGCCTGCGACCGGGCTTCGGAAATCCTCTTAGAAATACGAGTGGCGAAGTTTGCGGATACGGATACGGCAACGCATAAATGGGTTACGTTTAGAAGTTTCTTTGTTTCTGTGTTTGCTCGTTCGGTTGAATTTTAAATCGCATGTCGCGCGATAAAGTTTCGCTCAAGTTTCCGCACGATGCTTCCCGACGGAATTCGTAATCCTGGGGGATTGCACAGGATGAGGTTCCAAACGCGATACGAGATGATTAAATCACGGGATTCATTTTTCAACGCGTTTAAGAGCTTTCAAAAGTCAATTATTCATCGACTGACTGTACAACCAACAATGATACTAGAAACTCATAGGGGCTGCCCTTCGATTAACAAAATCAACGATCGTGCAATTACTGCGGATGTTTATGTGATATTTAAAAACTTCCTGCGTAAAAATACAATTGTTTCATGCGATTAATGTTCTATAATTATTTTTACGTCCCGTGCTGTGAGTTCGATAAACTGTGTTTAACGGTGTCACTGCTGAATCTCGATATGAAGAAACGGATCGTTAGCGGTAACTCAGAGATTGCATAATCATTCGCAGTGGAAATAAATCGCGTTAGACAGCGTCTTCTGTATCAAGTGCTCGCGGAAAGGCTTTCAGACGTCCGGAGTTCTGTCGGAAGTTCCACGGCACTGAGCTCATGATCAGGCGAGTCTTTCTTATTTCCTTACGTATGCGTCGAATTAAGTTGACTCTTTGACAGTTCAGACAAAAATCTCCTATGTTTCATGTACAACAAATTTAGGATACCTGTTACCCGCGAATGAATAATGTTCTTGTATTGCTGAGATAAAATTATATATAAAATTATATGTATACTGGGCTGCGTATTGTACATACTGTACTTGATACTATTCTCGTACTGTACATAATACAATTGCTAACATTATTTGCATACGAAATTGCTGAAGAGATGAAAAAGAGTTACAGTCACGAAAATATTTTTTAAACTGTTCTCGTCGTTCTATTCTACTGTCAAAGGGTTGAGGAGATGCGTGATAGTTTAGAAGCTAAACCTAGGGTGTAAATAGATATCAAGCAAAGCGAAACGAGGACAAAAGAAAGTCATATTCTGTACTGAGGATACGAGGCGTACAATCAGAGTTCTAATAGCGTTTAACTGGTGTACAGGCTTTGTAACGCTGACGGGGAGAATGCGACCGTGTAAACGTTGAGAATTCAAGCGAGAGGTGGTTGTAAAATTCGTATGATGGGGTGTGTTTTACGTCAGGCAAATGATCGACGTTGCGTTCTCGCGTGAAACGGCTGCGTCAGATCGCGAGGAACGAGTTGCGAACGATAGTAGAATTGGAAGTTGTAGAAAAGTCTCTTCAGTTGATTCCTCCAGTTCTCGTGTATTCACGTCAGACCAAGCGCGTGATTACATTTATAAATCGCGTACACTTACATATGTATTATACTTTCACATAAGTTATAAAAACGATGTACACAAATCTAATATAAATAAAATCGACAATATAAAGTACATTTATCATGAAATACATACTAAACATTTTGCACTTGGTCTGACATACATTAAAGAATACATAGGGACTAGAATGATTTTATTAATGTGTGCGTAAGAATTGGTTCGGATTTCGCATTGAGATGAAACGAAGCACGCTTCAACATTGATTCCTGGTGTGAGGCAGGTTTTGTCCCATTCTGCACCAATTTCCAAACGTTTCTTCAGACTCTGAACGAATTTGGGAATTCCAATCACTGCCTAAATCATTTTGCGTTTACATCTTGTTACATAATAATGTTCGCCCACTTCTATCAGGAATCACACGCAAATTTACCAAAAATTTGTTAGTACGAGAGAGATACATTGTAAGGAGATGGTTACCGTTTTTCGCAGAACGGCGCAGCAGTGAAACTGGGAAAACACTTTCCCATGTCCGGTTATGAAACAATCAGGGAATGATTAGGACGGCCAGAGAGTTACTTAATATACATTGTAATAATTGTACCGCTTGCCTTTTCGTTCGCGGATGGCTACCCTAAAAGATCGGAACGAAAATCAACTGTTTATTACTGATCATGCTTCTTACGCGACACGGTGACTCGTAGGCCGTTGTCGTCGTAAAACGGGGACGATAGAGGAGGAGGATAGATCGGAGAGGAAATATATAAACGGATAATTAGTCTATGCATATATTTGTGAATAGATATTTAATAATTTATTGTTAACTAGAGTATTTTATTTGAAAGATATTTCTCACTAAGAAAAAAAAACGGGGTTTTGGGTACCAATAAATATCGTTTCTTATGTCAAAACTGGGACGAGATCGTCTACGAGAGGTGAACAGTGTAAAACAAATGGAATTCGTTGGGCGACGGTTTGTCAAAGAATCGCGAGAGAGTCCTTTAGCTTTACTTGAAGAATTTTTGTAAACAGACCGACGACGGGCACGCCGATTAAAAAGAAACAGTGTGCAAAGGGAAACAGAAAAAGAATTATATATATTATATATATATTTATCGTTGATCAAAGATGAACAGATGAATGATAAATAGAATACGATTGATAAAAGAATCGAGAGTGCGTCGCGCGCTTATAATTAAAACGAACAAAAATAATGAAACTTGTAAATAAAACACGATTTAGTGATATAACGGGGGTTTTACTTTTAACAGCTTTATGTGATTATTACTTTGTCATGAATCAGTGAAATAAATAAATGATGATAATACTTTAACCATCACCTTTAAATCCCTCGAACCGTAATTCAATTTATTGAATATAAATATTTTAAGAGATCTATAAAATTATGCAAGTACAAAAGGATATTAAATGTACCAGCCAGGGGAATTTCAGATGTCCGTTCGTCATGTATCGAGTTTCTAATTAACGTCAGGTAATTCGCAACACGTAATTCTGTAGAAACCCTAGAAGACGGACGGGCATGTAGACGTACAAGAAGGATGGATTTTTGGCGAGAGAGATTCTGAATGGGTATCGGCCTATATATGCGATCGATAGAATTATTGCAGCAATGCAAATGCTTCGCCGCTCCTCAGGGCTTCGTAGGTCTATATGAAAGGGTTGAAGTCTATTGACTTCGGTGTAGCAAATCTCTTTGGCTACCCGAATCCTCTTAATAGTCCGTCTGTCTGTTAATAACCAATCATACGTTGGTCAATTAATTATTAAGTCGATTGCGGGCGAGCGTGAGTTAATGATCGAAAATCTTGTGGTCGCGTGGTAAAACGCGATATCTGGTTGCATGTTTCCTTTTTTGCCCAAGGTCGTCTAGTAATGAAAATGAATAAATTTCCGATTCCATCAAATATTGTAGTTACGTGAAAAATGATTTTCAATGATAATTGGTCCCACGTGTTTTCATAAATCTATGAAAAATTCAAGATCGTCAAATAATAAAAAAGAAGAGACAACGCGATATTGCAATGCTGTAAATTATACGAAATGGAAGAAAAAGAGCTCGCGAGGGGGTTGATTCGGTGTGTCGATTGGCTTATTCGCCGGAGCGGCGAGGGTACAAAAATACCGAAGCCGACGGTAGAATCGTAGAAGGGGCAGAGAGTCCGTCGACGACTACGAGACCGACGTCGACGTTCGATGTCATTGGCGTAGGCGGTGGAACGCGAGCGAGACGGAGGATTAAAGAGTGAACCAGTAATAGTCGCCCTCCTGCCCTTCGTTTCTCGCCTCGTTCAAACACTCCGCTACGACGCCACAGATATATTTCATCGTAGAACGCGTTAATACCTCGTATCTTCCGCCTCGAGTGATTCTACCTGTCCTCCACAATCGCAGAATATTAACTAAGTAAAACCTCTTCAAGCTGTGCTTGGAAAGCAACAAAAATTGTCTACCGATTGTAAGGTGTCCGGTTTCACGAATGGAATTAACGAAGTGCAGTGATAATTTGTGTGACTTTACATAAAATGTGAAGTTCATTCGATGGTTGAAATTCATTTCGTGTCGCGATCGAAATTTTATTGAATTTATTAAATTTTATAATAGCAGACATGAAAGTTCGCAATTTATAGAGTGTTTGTTACCTGACATTTTCGGATTATTTTTATCTGCGAAGTGGACTGGCATGGTTTCTACGCAAACCTTTAGTGCACCGTCTGCAGTGTTATTTGCTTAATGAGACAAACAGATCAATACAAATGTATGCAGATCGGTCGAGGCAAGCAGAATATTCCTGATTTGCATAAACGCAGGGTACACACTGCGTCCTATTATTCGATTAAATTCATAGAAGACGACCTGGACCGCGAGCGTAATTATAACTTTCGATTCACGAATCCCGCCGGAACTCGGTTACGAAAAATCCTCCGAATATATCAACTCTGAAACTCAATTTAACAAACAGAAAAATTCGCGGATCGGTTTAAACAATAACTCTCTCGATGGATTGAACTGGCCGTCGGAAACAAACTTTTCGAAGGAGCTTATGTGAATGGTCGCCGCGGGTACCGGAAGAGGAAGGGGATACCGTGGCGTGGTGAGGATTCACTTCGCGGGCCGGCCGTCAGCTTCGATTTGAAATCCCGCTTCGTTCACCGGAACGTCGCCGCGCGTTTTCTCCAGTTCCCTCGGACGTTGTCGGCCGTTCTATTATTGCGGTGCCGGACTAAATATAAACGGGAGAGCGGCAACGCTTGCCGCAAATCGAAAACAGAACCTGTAAACGCGCGTTTCCAAATTTCTTTTTTTTTTTTATTTCCAAACTGTGCGTGTGTGCGCGTGTCAATTTCGTTTGGTACCACTTGAAAATTAGCGATGAAGACGTGGACACATTGGATACTTATCTCGTTCTGTCTCTTCGGTAAGTATTATTCGTGATGACGTTTCAGAGTCAATTGTTTAAGAAAGAAACCTTGTTTGTTTAATAATTCGTTATCTCTGAGTGTTAAATCGTAAAAGGATTCGAATGTTACTTGAGGAAAAACATGAAGTGGTATTTCAGTAATTAGATTCATGAATTATGTAAAAATCATTGTTACCAGTAAATGCATTAATGGTACAATACTTCAGACAATGCGGACTGGCATTTAAAAGATTTACAACAATAAGAAGTATCAGTAGCATGAATCCAAATTAAAATTCTTAACATTCACTCCTGGAATTGATAAAAATAAAATCCATTACGAAGCAAGAGTTTCCAAGAAACTGGAGTAAGAAACGAGTTGTTCTTACGTAATGAGACAGCTAAGGAAAATGTTATCATCCCATTAACAAATTTAATGAATGTGGAAGTTTTAAAGGAGTTTTTAGTTAAAAGAAAATCTGCGTCAGTCAATAAACTGCGGATTAATTAAACGCGTGGCATTTGTAAAATTAGGTTAAAACAAAGTTAGCTGGTTTCTGTGCCACGTTCCTCAGAAACATTTTGCTTTCTCACTTTGAAAGAGATTAAGATAAAATGAAAGGAACACGTTTTTAATCCCTGTCCACGTGTCCCATTAATTCTAATTAAAAAACATTGAATAGAATTGATCATTTCAAAATGTCATTTATATTAATAAACCGCAAACTATAGAAATTACTATACAATAATTTACGTAAGATTCGCATGCACACGAGTGGAGATAGGATCATCCCATTTCTTTATTTCAAGGATTTACATTTTATTCAAGCGCGCATAGAACACGTTTAAAAGTGGCACATCTGATTACAGGCCGACCTCGACCATTTTGCTTTTAATAACATAATATCTCTCTGAACGTGTATGCGTTGAATTAACTGCATTTTCAGGTAAATCGCTAATTGCAAAGGCAAACGACGCGAAGGCTGACACGCGGCGGTCGAGCCACGTGCACGTTATCACGCGTTATCGTCGCTGATAAGCGAAATCTGCCTAAGTCTTTACAATTGAACAAATTTCCCTTTTACAATTATTAGCTTATCCCCGTAACGCGAAGTCGAATGAGAGGATGAATATGCATTCTATTAATGCACGTTTTCTATTCAATGAAGGCTGAATTAGATCATGTAATTGATAATAAAACATATATGCTACATAATAATACCAGTGATACGATTCATCAACGGGTTAGAATTCCCTTTTTTATCTAAGTACGTTCGTAGATTGAAATTTGTTTTTCATATTCAGATCGACTGGTCTTTTATTGCAAAATTACACTGTACCGCGCAAATCGGTTATAATTCCGTGGCCCCCTCGCCATCTGTCATACTTACCGTACCCTAGTGTCATTTTTTATTAACGCAGAAAAACATGTTTAACCATAGACACGTTACACGTGTGCGGGGTGTTACATAGTTAGACCTCTCCGTAGTATATGTAGATGTGACGAAGTATTTCGATGATTAAAGAACTCTGACGTTTTCTAAATTTTCTATTACAAATAAGAAGCCCGTTTGTAACACAGACGTCTATGACTGACTAAAAGTTGTCAATGGAGATCTGGGAAGTCGGCATTGGATAATTTTGCACAGTGTAGAATATTGAAAATGAAATAATGAAAAAGTTACACTGTAGATCGGACATGGCCGGAGGTTATTAGCCAGTTAAGTTCATTGTCACATCCTGTCTGAGTGTGATAGAAGGTCCCAGCAGTCCCCAACAGCATTCTGACGTTGCTCGGATAATCTGTTATGATCACGTCGATTGGCCACGTCGATATTTGTTGTCCCGTGCACTTCCGGGTTCGCGAAGTCTAAGACCAAGTCGTCTTCACGGTCCCTCGAGATTTCTTTTTATTTCACGCGTTCAGTGAATGAAAATAAAAATAGTTTATGATCGTCTGACTCAAGAAGTTTTTAGAAATCGTTTAATCACGCTTTCTTCAGAATTCAGAATTTAGATTCTCTGACTCAATTCCATTTTTCATATCGACTACCACTCGGTTCATTTCCACTGTCCACAAACAAATGTTAACGGAGTTCTCGCGTCCATTTATTAATGTTTATCTAAAGAATCGACCGAGCCGCGAATGATCTTAAACAAACAAGAAATGAAATGGGGTATGAAAATAGCCAGATGATTGATCACTGGGGGCTAGTCAAAGGTTAAATTTAATTGAACGCGTGTCTCATTTTACGAGTCGAGTTATGTCACGGTAGGTATTACCGAGTCAAGTGCATGCCTGACCGAAGGCGCCCGCCAGAATAATTTCCGAGCCTCGAAGAACTTCCGTTATTTATAGTGCGCCTCGACCGACCATAACACTACTCGCCTCGATCCCGATCAATAATAATCATTTTTATGCGAGAACACCCTGGAGATTGTAACTAGTCTCTAAAGGAACCTTGCGTTCTTTACGTCTCGCATTATATCACATGTTTACTCAGGCATTTCGCGCGGACGTTTTATTATCTTTTCCTCCCAGAGTCTACGCGAGAACATCCCACGTCTAAAAGAATCCCGTTGTTATACTTAGAAATTGTCTAGTCATTCCGTTTCTCAGATTATCTCAGAATACATACCATGTCTCACTTCTCAACGGAAAGATATTAGTGTCATTCAAGCATTTTCAAAGTATGTCAATTGTTGAATGGCAAAATCTTTTAATGCACAATGCAATTTGTATAAAATAATTTCAATGCATAATGCAATTTGTATAAAATAATTTCAATGCATAATGTAATTTGTATAAAATAAGGAACGATGCATTTCCTAATAATACTTATAATGTTTTTAATTATCGATATTACTCTGACGAATACAGCCGTGTTATAATTGGCAAGGCTCACTAGCCATGCTGAAACAGAAACCGAGCGCATTCGCTGTCTAAAACCGATAAACGTAGAACAAAGATCAGTCTATGTCGGGCCGCGGTTATGCCTTCACGCATGGTTTGGAACGCCTGAAAGCAGTTTTGTACTGCATGGCGCGTGTCCATAATTCCATACGTTATACATGAGGAATCTCGAAACGAGCCATTTAACGAGCAATTGTAATCATTGCTTGATCAACTTCATATTCCTGATTTTTTTAAAAGCTCTATAAATTGAAGGTTCCTCTAAACGTAATTCAGCTAACACATTTTACGAAGATCATTGAAAATAATGAAATGAAGTTGAATGAAATTCATTTTTTTTTAAAGTGTGACTACAATGTTTGAAGCACGGATCAAAATACCTGCAGCATCCAACGGTTACTGGCCACTCGATACACAGCTCGGGGGCATAAAGTAAAAGATTTGTTAGTTCCGGGAATGTTTACACGCAGATAGTTCGGAAAACGCGGCGGGCTTTGTACCTAGAAAGGCCGTGTCGGCCGAACTGCGAAGCTGGGTCAACGATGTCTGCAGTGAACGTATCGCGAATACCTTTGGAAACGCACACAGGGTGTACGTACATATAAATTTCGAACAAAAAGCGATATCCGGACGACGTTTAATGGAGAGCCGATTAATTTATGCCTGGGCCATGCTGTACCGTCGACGTGGACCGGCGTCATTAATTTTCGGGGCTGAACGCGATTCGAAATGCCGGACGGAAATAGTTATGACTATTTTCGCTTGTGGGAGTCTTTCAGCATCCCACCACTTCGGAACAATATTTATAGTCTACATACCTACATGATTTGGATAGTTGCTTTAATCGAAGTAATTTGCCATTCCGTGGTATGATTCATACTTTTACTGACGACTTCTGTTCGTTATACGGTCGATTTGCTGTGATGTTACAACGTGAGAAGTTAAAAATATTTCATTGGATTTTGCAGTATCGATTCTAACCATATGGCAAGGATTCGAATATGATTTCCATTGATTTAATCACAATATTAATAATATGAATTAAAAAATGAAGTAATTTGGAATCGCAACGCGTAAATCATTCTTCATAGAAGTAAACGAGAGTAACGAACAAGGGAATAAAAAGAGAGAGGGTTGACGGTGACATCGGAAAATAAGAGCAAACGGTGAGCAGGGTCTCAGGTAGCTGCAGGAGCCGTCGTACCGGCGAATTCCAAAAGCTTGTTACTTTTCTGTTAATGAGGGGCAAATTATCGGAAAAGAGGCTCGCTGACGTAGCAGGCTGTCATAGAGGCGCAGAAATTCGCGACACCCTCTGTCTCTCTCCCTCCTCTTCTCGTCACTGTTCCGCGTCGACTCACCCCGTTCTGTGTGCCAATTTTGAAATCCGATAAACAACTACCGTCGGTATTCGCGACGAGGCGATATCCTTGTGTCTGGCTCGACGGTAGCTTTAGGAATCGAATATCCAGAGAAGTTATTGAGTTACACGGCTCTAATCGATTACCCTCCCCCCTGTCTTTACATCACTTCGGCCGATGAACCGTGCATCGATTATCTGTAATCCAATAATAAAAGCTCCTTTCTTGATCATAAATTGAAAGTATTTCTATAAATACGATGAACAATTATATTAATTTTTCCTTATGGCTTCCTATGATTGATTAGCATTCTTTGATAATAAAATACAAAGTCCTTGTATCGTACGTTATATCATAATATACTGAGGTTATACATAATGATAGGTGTTTTACTGATAAGAATGGCTTACAAATAAAGATAGCAAACTTCGATGTGCCGTGTTTATCCCCTCGCGTTTCTGAGATCCTGTGAACGGACTGGCGCCATGTGGTCAAATGAGGAAGCAAACGCGTTGCGTGGGGGATGTTACGTCTCGATTACGTACGCGTTCAATTGGAATAGCGTCTTTCAAATATTGTTATTTTGTCTTATTAATACAATAGATTTAATGTATATACTTATATATTTCATAATTAGATTCGTATTGCATTAAATACATTTGCGTTCATACATGTATACGTCTGCAGGAGAAAAAAAACTCGCATGTTTAAGATTTTTTTAATTGTATTCAAGGTAGTTGTATGGTATTTTTCTACCTTTGCATCTGGCGTGCGGATATTCTTATTTATTTTCCCGTTTTCCACGCGGGTTGATGAAGTATCGTCATTACGGATTAACAATAAGACAATCAACGACTAAGCTTCCTTAATATCGCAAACCTACGCTTCCGTCCTAAGCTTTGTGTGTGAATTATGTGTTTTATACTAAATCTATTTGAATAAATAGTTTTAAATGTATTTGGATTTTACGTATGTGCAATTTATTTGAATAGTTGCAACCAATTAATTTTTGTTGCAATAAAAATCGTCTCTAGGAGACGAAACCAGCCAGCCATGCGGCTAAGTATATAATTTAACTACAAAACGACTTGTTTGCCTCATATTATTACCGTTAAAATCACGAAAGAATGCAATTTACTTGATAATCAATTTAACATTTTATTTGCTCCTGCAATTTTTTAAAATCTATTGTGGAAGACAAGGAAATGGTTTAATAAGTATATCAGGAAGTATTAGAATAGAGACTTTCAACACGGGGGCGTAGCTCAGATGGTAGAGCGCTCGCTTAGCATGCGAGAGGTACCGGGATCGATGCCCGGCGCCTCCAAGAATCTACTTTTTTCACTCCTTAAACAACACATTTATTGCCATTACAAACCATTCTCGACTACATTTTAATTCCACGAAAAGTACATCAATTTCTCATTTTCATTTTATATAACATTTGAATCCACTATGTCGATCATTATTTAATCATGCAATAGTACAGAAGTAAAAAATCGCAATTATATCCGTGCACAATTCCTATGAATAAAGAGCGACCGATGAGAATCGTCCAGAGGATCTGAAGCGATCAGTCACTATAGTGAACGGTCGTAGTATAGTAACTCCGTGGCATAGTTCGCGTACCTGCACGTGAGGACAGGTATAGCGTTTAGACATCCGCACAGCTACCCTAAGCTCGTTTAGCTCCTCCTGGTAGCTCTTCGCATGCTCTGTTCTCCGGGCGATTCTAAACCAAGATTTAAACCAACAACTGGCTGGGAAACTAGTGCTGGTTTATCCATCCATCCACGTATCTGTTCTAAACGCTGCTCTAATCGCGACGCTGCTGCTGACTCTATTCCTATACCGAACTCTGCATTTTCGTAAAAAATATTTGTAACTTACTTCATTCGATGTCTGCGTTCATATTTATTAATTAGTGCTAGTCGTACTAATTTCCCTTTAATAAAGAGCATAATGGACGTAAAATCTGATGAGAGATCGTTTTATTAAAATTGAATAAGTGTTGATACTTTTCGTAATTATTATCTTATTATATTGTATATAAATTAATTGTTTAAATAATATTAATTGTATATATTTAATAGTAGAGAGTTACAGAGTATATATTATACTGTTTTTGATAAGGATTGATAACCGAAGCATCTGTCCCAGAAATTTGAAGGAATTAATTACTGGCACACGTTTGTACGATTAATTGTTTGTCCTTAACAAAAATTATAGTAAGAGGATAGCATAGTTAGTTTCGTACACCGATGCACTATCCACCCTCGCTGATTCCTGGGATCCTGTTTCCTACCCCGATCTATGTTCTCAGAGCCATTGTTCGGATGCGGTCAAGCGTCCTGTTCGAGCCACTCTGCGTGACCACGACACAGCAATGACCCACACTCCGTTCGATCCTTCGTGTAAAACAGTTGGCTTTCATCCATTACACCCAAGTCACAGGGAAAGTCAATTGTGTTTAGAATAGAAAATGTATAATACGTGGATCCGAGAATCGGTTGTTCTCATAGTTACAATTTTAATGAAAGAAAACAATTGGAAAAATTGTATTAGCTGTAGCATGCAATTTTCATTTCACTCGAGTTCATTCATTCACTCATTTCACTTTAATGCTCAATGATAATGGAATCGGGTCAAGACTGTCCTACCCCTACAACCGAGGGGTGAACAAAGAATAAAAAGTGCGTCAGTATAGAACCGAAGCAACCCCTTTCGGACTCGTGTTCTCCTGCTGCTCCGCATGTTTTTTCTTTGTTCAACGTTTCAAAATTTACCACCCTTTATCGTCGCCGTACACGTGTGTCACGTACGCGTACGCCTGTCAACTGCTCTAGGCTAAACGCGTACACAGCGGCACGTCGTACGACGCGGAGCGACGAGACCCGTTCTGCAACCCTAATAATGCGTGTGTAGATAAGATGACGCAATGTGCGTGCGTCGCGTGTACACGTCGTGAATGGAGACACGAATGCGTGCGCTCTTTCTGCACATAAGCTATTTTTATACGATGACATAACAGCACAAATGAGAGTCCATATTAATTAAACAGTGTGCTTCGAATCAGAGTATGTATGATAGAAAATTATTGAAGCAGTATTAGAAATGAAATACGAAATTGTGTTCCTGATTTACGTTTCATTAAATTAAAAATACGATTAGGCAGAATGTTATATCAGTGATAAATGAATTTGATTTCAGTTCACTAACTTCGATTCACAAAACTTTCAGATATATTCATAATATCATGGAACAACGAATTGACTGTAGTTAACTATAGAAAGTCGAGGGTTGGATTCCTTAGGAAGAGATCTGTCGCGCAACCCCGAGGGTTCTCCTTGTTTATGCGTCCCTTGCACAGTTGGACCGCAGTCAGGTTTCGCTCCGGCGGCCTCGCCGTCAAAAAGGAGCAAAGGAGCGAGCCTGCAGGAGTGCAAACATACTACCACAAGCCAGAGATCATGCTACCCCGATAACTCGCGTTCGCACAGCAGTGCGTGAGCCTAACCAGCCCGACAAGCTGGGCGAACTCATGGTGGTGACGTGTCAGATCTGTACAGTGACGACTAAAACCTTCCAAGTCGAATTGACAAGTCGTGGAACCGAGTTTTTCCGTTCGATTGGCGAAACAGAGCCGACGGACGTTTCTACACCCGATAATCGATAAGCAATTGTGTTCAAAGGATTCGGTCGTTTGCCAATTAGAACGAAGAACGGAAAATGTTAGAATGAAAAGCTTACGATTTGCAGTTGCAAAACCATGAAGTATCATTTTTAATTCATTTACTATTATATACTGTGATAAATCGAGAAATGTTTGAAACGTCCAATTGACGTATCGTTACAAACTCTTACTCGGCGCTGTACATAATAAAGTGTGAGTACATGCGTCTTACGAGCGTTTATATGTGAAACACGTGAGAAGCAGTCGGGCCCTTTGAACACTCTCTATGGGGGCTGATTCCTTGGTAAGGCCACGCATTGCCCCTCAGGCCCTTCAATCCTTTCCGTCCTTTAAGCATACCTATTAAAACTATCATTCACTCTACACTAACGTCCCAGTTAAATTCGTATCAATTTATCGTTTTAATTGATGTAGGATTAAATTCAATACCTTGATCATAGCGTATTATCTCTGCAAGATTAAGAGCTTCCTGAATGAAACAAAATAAAGATTAATCTTACTGAAACGAGCATAGACCAAAGATTGCATTTATACAATTTCAGTATTCGTAGTGCATAATCCAGTAGCAAAGTGACTCCATTAGACTGCAGCTTAATTAATACGCAAGGCACAGCGTGGATCCCGAAAAAAGGAATTGCAACGGGAATGGAATATACAATATGGGAACGGATCGTGTTCGATCGTTTCCAACGAACAGCGTTCGATTTTACCCGGCGTCGACTGCGACACGTACTCCCACGCCTCGATCTCCTTGTCCTGATGCTTCCCTGATAAAAATTCTCGTTCTCTATTGTTCCACCCTAATTAATGCCCGTAACAACGATCTTACGACCCTCACCGCTGCGTGCCGCACGCACCTTCGGTCGTCATACGTCCCTGTTACCTGCCGCTGTCACTTATCCAATATCTGTGAGCAAAAAATGGTCATTGACAACGGCTGGGGGCAAGATGAATGGGCTCCTTAAGTTGGGACGTGTACACACGTCCGAACGTACAAATGCGACGACGGAAATTGTGCCTCGGAATGAACTGAACATTGTATGATCTAATGATATCCAACTTTCAACTATTATTTATTATCAGTCGATCATAAAATGATTGCAAGTTCGAAATTTAATAGATAATTTTATGATATCTGCTGGAATCGCGATTGTCACAATGAACCTGTGCAGTGAAGCACTGGTTATCTACGATTAAACAAGATAACGATATTCAACGAAGCGTATTAATATTAATATGATTTTATTACAAGACAGTAACTATTGTTGTCCCTGTATAATTTAATCCATAAATGATAATTCCATTCAAATCGTATTCCCATTGCAAAAGCTCAGAAATTTTCTATGCATCGAGGAAAGATTCGTAATTTCCAATAAAATCGCGTTCACTGAATAGCAGGGGAGGATTAAGTGGGAAGGGAGAACAATCGTCCGGGGGTAATAATCGAGCTTTTTTAAATACAAAATGTCACATCGCGTAACAGGTTAACAGGCAGCGAGAAGGTAGGCTTTACAAATGTAACGCGAACGCGGACACCGGCGTTATCGGTAATACATCGCTGTACCTCCTGTTTTCCTGTGTAATTGCAAACTTTACTTTGTTTACAACGATTTGTTGCAAAACTTATCGCCGTTCGCGGAAAACCGTGAGCAATCTCCCGACGCTTGTTACGGTCACTCCGTTTCCTTTATCAAGTACATAAAAACTCTTTTATTTTACAAATCCGCTTCGCGCGTTACATTTCCATATCAAATAGTATTTGTGAATATTCGATTCGTATATATTACAATATTAACTCACAAGTATTAGTGGAATCGTTTAATAAAATCAAGTATTATAAAGTATGATACTATGGACGTGTCTCTCCTTTCTACAATGTAATATAATATCAAAACGTACATATATATAGTCTTAACTGTTATCCTCATTAAGATACTTAAGTTAGACTTACAATTAATAAGCTTAATAATCATAGAAAAATTACGTTGAATATCGAATTATAAATACGTTCATTAGATAAAAGACGTAAAGACGAGAAAGACCATTTCTTTTTTTCATCCCGATATCTGAATCCATTCCGGAGATATAAGCTTCGGAAGCTTCGTCGTTGGAAATAACGGTACCGGGAACTGCCAGCACTAACCCACATTTTTTGCCGGCCGGCCTTGCAAGGCCGTTCGGTAACTGGGTTAACGTGCGAGGGAGAAGTACGCGCGGCGCGAGAAGAACGGCGATAGCAGCCCATAAAAATCAGGTTTCTCTTTACACGACGATATCTCCGGAACGGGAAGTCGTATCGGGATGAATAAAAAACGAGCTTCAAGGGGAGACCTTTCCACTTCAAATGGGTCATGCGTCAGTCTATTAAAATTATGTGTTACAAAGTTATAAATGTTTAAAGTTCACAATTTTTAAATAAGTTTTATTATAGAGAAAAACTCGAATTATTAACACTAGAAATAATACACAGGTAAATAAATATTGTAAAATGAGAAACGTGAATTCTTCTCTGAAGAGAATGGAAAGTGTAAATGAAAGAGTTCAAGTCATATTCAGGGAAAAATGTTATTTCTTTCATATACAAATATTAAATTGCAATAACTTTATAAATCTATTAACTATATAATAAATAATTTAATCTGATTAAGCAATGTAGTAACGGATTGATATATTCCGTTGCCGCGTTACAAAAGATTCAACCCTTGTAACGTCGTCGTAGATGAGCTCGACCGATCGAAATCGCGGCCGAACTCGTTGCTCGAGACTCCTAGGTTCCTAATAATCGCGTATCTCGTTTGTTCTAACCCATTTCTTTCCATGAATGGCCCCTCCACGTTTCGGTTTCCGCGTTCTCCTTCTACCTCTCACAACACTTATTCAGCGTCCAGCTCAACCCTCGACTCGGCGACGACGTCACGGCTGAACATTAATTCATTGAACCGGGCTAGAATAAACTCCCGCAATGTTGATACTCCTCTAATATCATGGCAACGCGCGCAGGCCACCTCCTTACCGTTGTTTAATCTGTTTGGCAGTAAGCCTCGTTCTGCTTTTTAAGATCAAACGGACTTCGCGATTGTTTTCTGAAGCAACAGTACTTTCGATGTTTTTCTTGGATCTTCTGCCTGCAGGAATGTTGAAAAATTGTGTCAGAGGATCTCTAAACAAATGAAATTAGGTCATTTCGTTTTTCAGTTGAATTCTCGATTCATTTTTATAAATAGAACGATATGAGTTTTCAGAATTAAGTTTCAATATGTACATATGTATAATTATGATTCCTGTAATTGTTTTTTATAATTGTATATTAAATTAGTAGTATAGAGTAGTACGGTTAATACAGGAACTGGTAGGCGGAGTAAGGTTTCGTCGCACGTGTCGCTACGACAGCCGGAAGCCAGCTGTGCGTGAACCCCTGTTGGGAAACAGGATCCGCGAGTCGATGACTTGTGTCGTGACTTCAATGAGCGACCGACCAGACCACCCTCCGACACCGGGGGTTGAAAATCACCATCTGCGAGCTCGTGCTATCCTGCTACCGAACCGCCCTTGTTTTCCAATAAATACAAAGTGTGCGGGACTCGTGCACCCCGAAAGTCTCGCGCTCACTGTTCACCTCGAGGCGGAGTAATTGGCCATCGAAAACCGATAAGACGATTATCGAAAATATTGGCCGTCACCTTCTGCGAAAGATAGCAGCCTGCTACGTTTCCGGTCGAGTTTCCACCTAGGTTGGAGACCGCGACCTAGGCCGGGTTCGATTTATCGATTACGGCCGCCCGTGGGTGCGGTGGTGGTTGACAGACAGTGCCGGATGAAACCTCTAGTGCTCGTATGCCGTCCCGTTCCGCGAACCAATCGGGAATTCCTATTCCCGATCGTCGGGCACCGTGTATTTATTGGCTATCGAACCGCGCCGATACGCACCCCCGTGCGGTTGATGAGCTCTCGATACCTCAAGTTCTCTCAAGATATTTCCCCCGTCGCCGTTTATCTTATATCGGCGCCGTCTTGAAACCGATCACCCGTGAAAACCCGCGGAGAACAAAGGGAAAAATGGAAATTGATTATTGATTGAAATTCTTTTTTTTCCATAATCTTTTTTGCCCGGGAAAGGGGTGGAAGAAGAGCGTTGGAGGTTGCGTAGCGCGCGATATGCGAGTCTCCCGGATACATTCTCATCTCGGCTTCATTGCCCGAACTTGATTACGTGCAAAATAAATTATATAGATTCCATAAAGGGAGAGATGTAATATTTTTTATTAGAACAGTTCTTCGTTTAATCGAATGCAGTTGAACTTATTTAACGAGCGATTATTCCTTCAGGAACGAGATGGAGGATAGATGAAATTAAAAGACGTGGAATAGTACAATTTTATTATAAACTATATTAATGAATCTTATTATCATATTTATAAAGTAAAATTCCTGTACGTAATTGAAACATGAAAATTATTATGTACAAGCATCAAGGATACATCAAGATTGGAAACGCGTCGAATATTAATTTTCTGGATTAGGTTTAAATAACACTGAATCGTCATTGTACATTGCTCGTTGACCATTACTCCTGTTAATGGTTCTGTAACCCTGTTCAAAAGGCAATGCCATCGGCAAACCTCCTTGTCGTATTAGTTTCCGATAATCCTCGACCACTTAGCTTAGTATACGGCTGATCGAGAGACTACTGCATAGCAATCGCGTCGCCTCGATCCAAGATAAAAATAAATATCTAGCAGACTTATTTTTCTTCAGATATCGATAGAGTCGTAATCGTCAATAAATAATTCTAATAAAATTCTTATTCTAAAACTATATGTCTATTGTACATATTTATTTAAGCTAGAAGAGCTGAGGAATCTGGTTTCTTACGAATGAATGCATATTTTCTGAAATGCAAAATCTATCTAATATGAAATAATTAATTATTTAATGAAACGTAGCTATTTTTTGTTAAATCAATACGTCGTTCACCGCGTCGTCACCGAGACGGTGACGGTGGTGGATCGAACGCAGGGTGGTTTCCACCCCTTTGCGGCGCATGGCTGGTGTTCCGCGTACGCAGCCCGCCGACTCGCAGGATAGGTGACCTCCGTCGGCGGATGCTCGCCTGGCAGGGTGGCGGGCAATGGCGACGCTTCGTCCCTCGAAAGGAGCCGATAAAAACCTCCGCAGCGTCTTTTTCTCGCGGCGACTTTCGACGGACGAGCCGGCCGGTCGGAGACGTCGCCTCCCGGTCGCGGAGGAACCGATACGCGGCCACTTAAGCAGCCGGCCGTCTCACACCGGCCAGGATCGTATGGCGTACGAGAGGGTCGCCCGGTTGCCACCCCGTGGCAACCGGATTTATGACGTCTTTTTACCGCCGCGGCAACCTTCTTCGTTTTTTCTTGGATCTGCTTTTTTTTCGGTGTCCCCTTCGACGGGTGGACCGGGCGAACGTGTGCACGCACACAAATCTACCAACGGGTTATCGATCTCCGCCGATGATGGCTGACAGCGCCACCGCCACCGAGGCCACCCCCGTCGCGCGCATATTTACACGTGCATACCCCGACGCATACGTCTCACGTATTTTATGTTGACGAATTTTTAAAAGAAATCAGTCTCGTCTCTGACACGTTTCCCTACGCTTCTCACCCTTTACTGTAAATGAGCAATGAAACAGGTTGATGCGCAGCTGACGATATCTCCTAATGAGGCGAATCTTTATCACTTAGCACTTAATTTTAGTTTTTAATAATGATTTCAAAATAAAGGGTTTGTGAGATAGTCAGAAATTGTAGATGAAACATAAATTAAATATTATTTTAGTTAATCATATGAGGGAAACTGGGAAGACTAATGTATATCAGTGGCTAAACTACTTGAAGGGTATACTTGCACTTATATCGTCGATGTAAACTTGTATATCAAGCGTGAAGCATTTTTATTCATACGTCTCGATTATAGTCGTTAATTTAAACTACTTGATCTACAATCTTCCCCTAAAAACGTAGCTTCATTTTAAACATACAGTTCGCCATACTTTAAACCAAGACTTTTTATATAACAATTGTTTGTAAAAAAAATTGAAGAGAGGTATAGAAAAACAACCCTTGGACGAGGCTACACAGAGTGGTTCCTGTTCTCCTGTTGTAAAAAGCCTCGAGCCATCCCAAATCGAAGCCCATTTGATCGGACTCCCAGCCCTGAAGAGGGAATACCCAGGGTTTTTCACACGGTCATACTTTCTCGGTTGCATAAACCGCTGTTCCCACATTCCTCCTTTCGTCTGCCGACGAGACCCGTGGATCCGATAAATAAGACAACGACGACGGCAACCGCGTCGTCTCCTCAAGGCAAACGAGTTCTCGGCGATCGAGAAACAGACACGAAGAGCGAATGACTCGGCGGAGGTAGCGTGGACGAAAACGTGGAACAAGCAGTCAGAGGGATAAGAGAGAAGTGGTCCAGATTAAAGATTACGTCCCGCGTTATGAAAACCTGGTAACACGAAGCTGAAGATCATCTCGAAGTGGTCCACGTTTCATGAAACTGGATGAGGGGCGAGTCGAGACGCGGACCTCGGTACCAGTCAAAGAACTGACTCACATGCCAGTCGTACTCGCTGACGTCTTTCTTGCATTCAGGATTTCTACCAAATACTGAGTTCTGTTACATTGCAGAAGACACCCCATTATTACAGTAAAATTGCATTAACCTGGCTTTGATTTCAAGATAAACATTTTTAAAAACAGCGAGATGAGAATTGAGTAAATCAAATAATTACAATTTTATTAAAAGTATGTCAAGTTTTAACAATGAGACACAATTCATGTTCGATCGCTACGTATTTCATATTGACTTTACCGAAGTTCACGAGTACTTAGAGTAGAAGTGGAACTTTCTATGAATATCTCATGGACGTATGATGCACCGAAACCGAATGTACATACAGTGTGTATATGCGTACTTGCATACACCTACGAAGGCATCAATTACTATAACTATCAACGAACCTCCTTAACGTAAATGCTATCCTATTACGATGGAAACGCGAAAGTGAGTGACGAACAAATGCGACAACATCGACCCGCCGCGTTTCTACCGACACGTAACGGAAAACGCATTTTTTACCGCGTTTCCCGTTTTCTAATATTAATTTCATTTTTTTACGTGTATCGCGTTCCCGCTCTCGGCGATCGTGCTATTAAATGCACGCGCTTTTCTCAATCCACGGTTTCTCAATAAGAAAATAAATGAGTGATGATTATTGGAACTGGTTAGATCGATCAAGTCTCCTTTGCTTCGGGTGATTAATATTCAGTTGATAATAAT
>NW_017153345.1:556135-556944 GCF_001652005.2 Ceratina calcarata
GTTTGGAAGTTATTGGCAAAAAACAGAAAAACAGTTTTTTGCAAATAACTCGGTAACTATTGGCACTAGCGAATTCTTTTTGCAGAGAAATTGTAGATCTCACCGTCCCCTACAAAATAAGCCTAAATACGTCCTCCTACGTCCATCCGTTCGGGAGTTATTGAGGAAAAACGAAAAGTCTTTTTAAAAGTTCACAGATTCCACGGGCGAATTCGCCTTCAGATTCTGCAATTCGCCCGTGGAATCTGTGAACTTTTAAAAAGACTTTTCGTTTTTCCTCAATAACTCCCGAACGGATGGACGTAGGAGGACGTATTTAGGCTTATTTTGTAGGGGACGGTGAGATCTACAATTTCTCTGCAAAAAGAATTCGCTAGTGCCAATAGTTACCGAGTTATTTGCAAAAAACTGTTTTTCTGTTTTTTGCCAATAACTTCCAAACAGATGGACTTAGGGAGACGTTTGTGGGTCCATTTTGTAGAGGACGACGTGATCTACAATCTCTATCTAACAGTTTCTCGCTAGCATCAGTGGTTTACGAGTAATTTGCAAAAAACTGTTTTTCGTTTTTTGCAAATAACTCGGTAACTATTGGCACTAGCGAATTCTTTTTACGCAGAAATTGTAGATCTCGTCGTCCTCTACAAAATGAGCCTATATGGAAATTATAGATCTAATCGTCCTCTACAAGAAAGGTTCTATGCAATTTTCCTGTAAGTCTAACAGTTTAGACGTAATTGATGAAAAACGAAATTTTTTTCTCAAAAGTTCGCTGTTTGGAGGGTAGGACAGTCGGATTTTGTCAATAC
>NW_017153346.1:0-897 GCF_001652005.2 Ceratina calcarata
ACCAAAGCCAGGAAAGTCGGATTATTCCTCTCCGAAATCCTTTAGACCGATCAGTTTCACTTCGTTTCTATTGAAAACAATGGAGAAACAGATCGATAGATACTTTAAAGATGTGGTTTTGGTGTCGTCTCCGTTGTCTGATAGGCAATATGCGTTCCGGGTTGGTTTCTCAGTAGAAGCAGCTCTGCATGGTATTACTAGATGCTTTGAGGATGCATTCTATGGGAGGCAATATGCTGTGGCATGTTTTATGGATATCGAGGGAGCCTTCAATCAAACGCCTAAGGATATTTTTATCAAAGGAATGTTAGATCATGGTGTGGATTCGACGGTGATCAGATGGGTTGATAAAATGCTGTCGGATAGATTGATTACTACGGAATTTGGAGGTATCACTGCTGGGGGACTAGCGAATAGGGGTTGCCCGCAAGGAGGAATTTTATCACCAATACTGTGGTGTTTGGCAGTTGATTTGCTTTTGGAAAGACTGAGATTAAGCGGTTTCCAAGTCTGGGGATATGCTGATGATATTGCGGTAGTAGTGACGCACGAGGATGGAAGAGCTGCTAAACGTTTGATGGGCTCTGCTCTGAGATTGGTGGAGGATTGGTGTTCAGAGACGAATCTCTCGGTTAATCCAACCAAAACAGAGTTATTGGTAGTGACGCGAAAGGTGAGAAAGCTGGATGTACGAGGGATTAAATTAAATGGAGTTCAACTTGTAAAATCAGAACAGGTAAAATATTTGGGTGTTACTTTTTCTAATAATCTTTCTTGGAGAATACAGGTAGAGAGGACGGTTAATAGAGCAAGGAAGAATTTAGCCACGATCAGTAGAATGGTTGGGAGTACATGGGGACTTACACCGGCGGCGGCTCATTGGATTTATAGCTGCAT
>NW_017153346.1:1433-2584 GCF_001652005.2 Ceratina calcarata
ACGCATGATACACAATGCCGCTCCTCCGACTTATACGTATTTTTAACATTAATAAGGGGAAGAAGGTTTTAGTAAAATTTTATTCAACGTTTTGATTACCTTTTTCAGTTAGAAATACATTTTGTTGAGGGATGTTTAAGTATCTCTGGGCAGTTGTTTTCCTTTATATTTATTATTAGTACTAAGTTGATGGTTAACCTTATTTGGCACGGTTATTGTATATTGTTATATTTGACACATCTGAAAGAAAGAAGATGATTAGTTCTGTAGAGAATTCTGGTAATGAATGATATTTAAATTGAGCGGTTAGTGTTATCTTTGTCTAAACTGGAGCGCGAGTTCATGGAACTAGGGCGTTATGTGTGTGGGTTTCCTAGTGACGTTTGTAGGTTATGTGGATAATAGTAGAGTGAAGGGGAGATATGATTTGAAAAGAGGATACAGAGGGTGCTTGGTTGGGCGCGCGAAAATTGGAATCTGGTGAATAAGAGTTCGTTTGGTTAATCGTTCTTAATAAATAAAGAAGGATAGTGAAAAGGGTGTTGGCTGAGGAAAGGGGTTGCGGCTAATGAGTGGAAATATTGGAGATGATGTGAAATTGATTGTAATGTGGTATAAAATGTGAATGTATGGAATTATGGAATTTTTATATGATATGTAGTAGTTTAATGGTTGGGGATGGAAAGTTGTTGGGGATGATGAATGATTTATTGATTGTACAAAGGGAGAAGGAAGAGATTCGGTAAGTTTAATTAAGGAAAAGATCTTGGGATGGTGTAATATAAGCTATGATTTCTGGTAAGTTGAATAAGGAAGAAGATCTTGAAACAGGTTTGTAAAAAGTAGTGGATTTATGGGAAAGAATGTATGAAAGTGGGTCAGGTTTATGGTGAATTGTGTTAATCAACTGGACTGGTTTATTTGCTATTATTAGGAGATTTAGATTGTTTCTTTCCTTCCTCATATGATTTGTTTGGTTAAGAAGGGGAAGAAGGCTTTAGTAAAATTTGTTCAACGTATTGATTACCTGCTTTAGTTAGAAGTACCTTTTGTTGAAGGATGTTTAAGTATCTCTGGGCAGCTGTTTTCCTTTATATTTATTAATAGTATTAAGTTGTTGGTTAACCTTATTTGGTATGACTATTGTATGT
>NW_017153347.1:0-258 GCF_001652005.2 Ceratina calcarata
CTCTTATCCTTTCTTTCTTTCCTTCATATCACTTTTTACACGGGTTTTTCACTTATGCATGAATATGAATAAAAATATCGAGCTACAAACCGGCATTTCCTCGCTGGCGGTGCTCATACTCGGGCCCGGAGCCTCCAACGCCGAGAGCAGCCTCCAGGCTGCCGATGGAGAAAATCGCGGTATCTCCAGTTGCTTCTTCGGCAGAGTCGGTCGCAATTTCAACGAGATATTCTCTACCACGCTTTTCTCCTTAAAATA
>NW_017153348.1:0-258 GCF_001652005.2 Ceratina calcarata
CGGTCCGTCTGGGGTGTTTCTGTGTCGTCCGTCTGATCTGCGTGCGTTGTTCGGCGGTCTGGTGATTTGTCTCGCGACTGCTGTGGTTTATCGGATGTCGCCGGTGTTGTTCGGGTTGCAGACCGTTCGGGGGGTTCGGCGCGTTCGGTGTCTGTGCCGTGGGGGTTTCTGTGTGTGCGTTTCTCTCTCTCTTCTCTCTCTCTTTTTTGAGGGTGTGTGGCCGCGGTGGGGCTGTTCTATCGTTTTTTCTTTTTGTTA
>NW_017153349.1:0-258 GCF_001652005.2 Ceratina calcarata
TCACTTGTCCCGTGCTCGCTCTGCTCCTACTGCCATCTTCACTCACATACAACATTATTCAACGGTATCTTTGGTACGTTTGACGAAGAATGGTGATGCGAATTGATACAAATGTTAACGGCCGTTGAGAATGCGTGGGATGGTAAATTACCGACAACGAAACTGTCATAAACTAAGGATTGATTGTTTCTTTACTTGTTAGCTTTCTTCTTAACCGACTGACCGATTCTCTGCTATTTCCGAGGACATGCTTATACA
>NW_017153350.1:0-258 GCF_001652005.2 Ceratina calcarata
AAGGACATGTAATTGGCTGTTCCAATCAACTGCGTAATAGCAAACCTTGTGTATTTTTACCATGTTTTGATTGACGATATCTCGAAAACGAGATTGTCTATCGATCCAGAGTTTTGCACATATATTCTTTGGTACTTAAATTAATTTTGTACAAGATTTCAAACAATTTTCAACATTTTTGACTTAGGTAACAACTACCTTAAAAGCTTCTCGCAGACTTTCAAATATTAAAATGCCAACTAAAGTAAAGTGTACGAT
>NW_017153353.1:0-258 GCF_001652005.2 Ceratina calcarata
AAACCTCTTATTACTAATCTCGCTTTGAATCGGGTTGATCCATCAGCATCTAATTTCTTCTTGAGGACTCACTTTGAGTCAATGATCTTGGCCTTTCTGCCATTTAACATTACTGTTGGTCTATCCACTAATTTCCACATCTTGTTTTCTCGCATGGAATTTAGTTCATCTTCAACTGCTCTCTTCCAATGATCTTTCTCTTTAGTGATCATGGCTTCTTCATAACCTAACGGATCTCTATTTATTGATGCTAGTAAA
>NW_017153354.1:0-258 GCF_001652005.2 Ceratina calcarata
AGGAAAAAGTGTAGCTTGCAAGCGTACTGAGCTTGTACATGCCAGTATAAGTTCGAATTTACGACCCGAACTTCCGCGTACAGCAATAGTAGCTGTGCGTGCAATTGCAAGCGGCGTAACGCGAGCATTGTTTCGGCATACCGACATCTAGTACGAAAAATAAGGGCAACGAAGGAGAGTATTCTCTTTCGCATAACTCTTCTCAGTCCGCGGCTGTTATTCAGTCGTTAATTTAAATTAATCGAAGCGTTCGTTGTT
>NW_017153355.1:0-258 GCF_001652005.2 Ceratina calcarata
CAATAGAACTTCTGCTTCCAAAGAATAGAATATGTACATAAATTTTAAATTAATAATTAGGAAAAGGAAAAATGGTTACATATTTTCCTATCGATTTCATCAAGAATATTTTTTGATAAACGTGAATAGACATTTGCCTTGAAGGTTTCATAAAATTTTAGACCAATGAGACTACTAATACCTACTAATAACAGAGGAAACAAAAAACAGGAAGTGATAAGAAAAAGGATTCCCATGATGACACTGTGACATGCACAA
>NW_017153356.1:0-258 GCF_001652005.2 Ceratina calcarata
AATATAAAAATCATATAATCAAACTTGAAATGTTATTGGCAATGAACGAAAATTGAAAACATTGCAACTAATTAACTAGACGATGGTTGCATTTATAAGAATTGGCATGAGAAAATATCCTTCGCCTTATAGATAATAGTCGCCATTCTATTTACATTCGAATATGTAAAATTTTAATATCCGTTAAAAATATGCCGAGAAATTTTTGTTATCTATTATGTCTTCACTGACGTATTTTGTCCATTCGTTACGTTACAC
>NW_017153357.1:0-558 GCF_001652005.2 Ceratina calcarata
ACTGAATTAGCCATTTGAAATGAATTTTTTAATCGATGTCATAGGTGTTTTGTTTTGCATAAAAGTGCACAGGGTCATTTTCTATATTATTCATTTATATTTACATGCACACGTGTGTAATACGCTAGGCCAGAATCCAATGAGTTAAGTGTATACAGCGAGTAGATTCGCGTTATCTTCACGTGGCGTAGATTACGGAGCGGGTTATAACGGTCTAGCGCGAAGGAAACGATTCTAATGCGGGTCGGTCGACGCGACGGGGGAAACGTGCTTTCACTCTCGAACGAGCCACGCCAGCGAATCATTATGCAACCCGTAGCTGCGGCCATTATTTCAGTTCATGAGCGACATCCTCCAAGGTTAATCGAGTCGATTGTACGCCTCGATTCGCCTGATAAAGGATTAACTGACTCGGGACCACGTGCCGGTTCATCTGCTGCTCTTTTAATTAAATACATAAGCGTGAAACGTGTCGTTGTCATTGTATTTTAATTACCACTTCCAGCGGGATAACAATTTTATATCAATCATTGGACGTTAGAAAACACGAAATCATGA
>NW_017153357.1:3055-3922 GCF_001652005.2 Ceratina calcarata
TTATAATAAATGAAAGACTCGGTGAGAAAATCTTCTCAATCGACAGTGAAAAATGATAGCTCGCTTTGTACTAGACTGGTTAGTTTCTAATGCTATAATTGTTTCAATTAAAAATTGATCTAAACGCTGTAATTGTTTTCAAACACTGATTAACTGTCGCTTATTGGACAGGTAATGTGAATATTCTTTTTTAACTCGTGGTTTAAAAAAACTCACCGCGTTATATTCATTGTTTGTTGTTTATGTAAGATCACGTGGAGCGGCTGACTTTCGGAAATAACGATGATGCGCGCTCGTCGTCGCGTCGTCGCCGCTTCTGCGCGTTTCCTATACACCGCGAAACGCCAAATCATCGTGGCTCTGTCTGCGCGAATTTACGATTTTCGTTAATACTTCTTTCAACCAAGTTGAACCTCACTCAACAATCTAACCAGTATCATAAAGACGTTTGTCTAAGAATTATCACCGGCTCGAATTTATTTAATAACAATTCAAACGTATGACACATAGAATTTATTCAATCCCATTAAGATATGCTTAATGTGTTAAGTGCGTGAAAATCATGTAGAATTGAGAAATTATGATTACACTGCGTGATATACAATCGCGTGGAAATGAATGGAAATCGCGGATGGGAAACGTGGGTGGGAAAAGAGCACATATTATACCGAGTAACAGTACTCTGTACTCTACTAAACGCGTTTTCTCGTTAAGAGATACATCGATACGTGCTCGTTTTACGGAATGCGACCGCCGGCACCGTCTCTACGTCTGATTCACGACGATCCATTGACGGGGACGTCGCGTCGCCTTGCGTTACGTTGCGCCGAGCATTCCTCGACGATCCTGTCGTTGAACCTCTTCCGC
>NW_017153358.1:0-258 GCF_001652005.2 Ceratina calcarata
CTTATCGCTTTTTAAGAAATATTGTATGCTTTCTTTGCTTGGAAATTCTTTTCTCTATACTATACCCTCCTAGTGACTCTTAGGTAAAAGTCATAATTATGAAAACTTTTAGTATTAAATATCAAGTGATCGAGTTTTTGATTTTTTATTAAGGTTTCTTTTTCGAAGGTATACCAACTTAACAAAGAAAGCAGTAAGGTGTTACAGGAGACTTAGGATACGTATCAAGATGTACAACATATGTATATTAAATGATAC
>NW_017153359.1:0-258 GCF_001652005.2 Ceratina calcarata
CCATAGCGAAAGCGACTAGCTATGTTAATAACATAAATCGCATCCTACCTAACTTGAACGGCCCTGGAGAGCCTGTACGTAAACTGTACACAAACACATTCAATTCTATTGTTCTTTACGGGTCTCCTATTTGGGCCGATGCCCTAAGGAACCAGCCTTTTCTTATTAAAGATCTGCTTAAGATCCAGAGGAGGATGGCTAATAGAGTAGTCTGCTGCTACCGGACTGTAGCTTTAAATTCAATTTTATTATTATCCA
>NW_017153360.1:0-258 GCF_001652005.2 Ceratina calcarata
TATTTATATTAAAGCTGTTAAAAATGCAGACTCACGATTTTCATATCAAATTGTTGCGAGTTTATAGAAGTGTATTGGAGGAAATAGAAGAGCGGTCCGAATGTTTACATTCAATTTCCATATTTTTATATGCGGCATATTTTCAGCATTTGATAAAACGTTTCGAATAAGTGCATAAAAATTCCGGTCTAACGAGTGTATAGAAAAAAAAATTCGTTGAACACGCCGGTTTAAAGTTTGGAAAAATAACGAAACCTC
>NW_017153361.1:0-258 GCF_001652005.2 Ceratina calcarata
GTCGCCATCTTTACTTAAGTATTCATACAACCTTAAAAGAAAAATAAAAAACGATGGTCACGACATGAGAGTGTGAATCTGTATCTAATATAACTGTCGTAATTTTTTCACTTCGTGATTTCAGAGCGAATTTCGAATCCGTCATAGAAGACGTCGCTTCAATAATTGGTGGTGCAGTTACGACTCAAGAGCAGCATTTTGAAGTAAGTTCGATTACATAGCCAATCTTTCTAAAAACAGATTTCATTACATATCCTC
>NW_017153362.1:0-258 GCF_001652005.2 Ceratina calcarata
TTATCCTAGCACCGTAAACTGTATTACCATTCTTGAAGAGTACCAGACTGGATTCGTTAACAACCCCTGTCTTTAAAAAATGTTATACCCATTGAGCTAGTACCTGCCTTACATCATTCTAGTAAACACAGGTTCCTTGAAAACGTGTAAAACACACAAACCGTCGTGAGACAGTTAAGAGACGGAAACGGAGAACAATTAGTTTCCGATGTATGTCTCGTTATAAGAAATAGAAAAGGAACTGGTTAATGGAATATG
>NW_017153363.1:0-258 GCF_001652005.2 Ceratina calcarata
CGTACCAACACCTTCCGACCATCCTCAAGCTGAGGATTGGCATGCTGCAAAAGCATAATCGCAAGTTCGGCTTCAATCGCACTGCCGATCAATTGCTGGGCGCCCTCGCGAAGAAGGTCATGGAGTGGATCAGTTGCTACAATTGGTGATAGGTAAGGCCTGTAAGGTAGACTGAGCCATCGCGTATCATCTCTCAGTTGTTAAAATCTTGTATGAAATCAATCAGTAGGATAAAGCATCCTCTCCGTACCTCCATGC
>NW_017153364.1:0-258 GCF_001652005.2 Ceratina calcarata
AAAGAAATTAGATATAAGGGTTATTAAGCGTAGAAGAATGAAACTAAAAATCAAATTAGAAACGGAAATAAGATGAAAGGAAACGAGCCAAAAGTATTATTTTCTTTTTGTCGAAGTTAAAACAAAGAAGTTCTAGTTTCTTTCTTTTTATGTTGAAAAAGTAAGAAAAGAGGCTAAGTTGATGTTAAGTAAAAAGTATGGACTTTATTTTAGAAAAGAGATATAAACAAATGTAAACTAGGAGTCAGAGAGCCGAAA
>NW_017153365.1:0-258 GCF_001652005.2 Ceratina calcarata
TTAACTATTTATCTTATACAGTCCCGAGTAAATAAATTCTTATTTGCTAAAATGCAAGAAAAAATTTATTGACCACACAAACGTTCTTTTAATAAAATCTACATTCAAATCGAAATTACAGAAAGTACAGAAGTAAGTTTGTTAATCATTCTTTTGATTCAAAATCTATTTTAATAAACTCAACGAATAAAACATTATTTATTACAGTTTGAACTTCATTTATACTCGGTTGTGCTTATGAACAGGAGTGTACTACCC
>NW_017153366.1:0-258 GCF_001652005.2 Ceratina calcarata
TCTCCACGATTTCTTTTTTGCTTTCCGTATCTCTCTGTCTAGTTTCAGGTCAGCTCTACGCGCTTTCCGTTTGTCACTCATTCTCTTTGTTCTTCGGGCCTTCTTTCATAATCTCTTACTTTTCTCATTCAATTGTTGTAAGTTCAGGTTCCACCAAGGAAGTTTACTGTGATAACCCTTCAACTTTCGGGTCAGTGCCCCATTGGCCGCCTCAACTATTGCCGTAGTAATGAATTCCATGTACGCATCAATCTCATC
>NW_017153367.1:0-3488 GCF_001652005.2 Ceratina calcarata
GATACTGTCCTGTATGCCTTAGTGACACGCAGCAAGGCATGTCTCTGGGCCCTTAGTAATTCTCTCGTGCTGATGGTGTCCAGTTTGTCGCACCAGGCTGCTGCTCCATACGTGGCAATCGGTACGAATAAGCCGGAATATAATGTTTTCAGGCATGGATACCTGAGGCCCCATTCCCTTTTAGCGATGACGGAGAGGGCATTGAATTTCTCCAAGCACTTGTCCTTCACTTTTTCCACGTGCGTTCTTACACCAAACCCTTTGCTGAAGTGAATACCGAGGTATTTCACAGTGGATTTCATTCGAATTTGCTTGTTATGCAGCTTGATGGTGGGCGGTCTCCTGATGTCCAGTGTTCCTTTCAATAAAATCATCTCAGACTTGGTGACTGACAGGGAGAGTTTCTCTTCCTTGCACCAATCTGTGACGAGATACGAGACTAGTTGCCCAAGGGCTTCCAGTTCGCTTCTGCTGTTCCCGGAAATCAGGACGAGCAGATCGTCGGCGTATGCGATCGCTTCATACCCCTCGTTGGCAAGTTTCATTAGGAGGTCATCAAAAATTAGGTTCCAGAAGTTTGGCCCTAGTATAGAGCCTTGCGGGCAGCCCCTCGTGACCTTTTTCTGTACTTCACCGTGTTTGCCGATGAGCTTGACAGTTCGATTCCGTAAGTAGTCCGAGACTACGCAGAACAGGTTTGCGGGGCACCGTCTCTCCTTTAGTCGAGTCAGTATACTCGGCCACCAGACATTATCGAAAGCGCCCGAGATATCGAATAACATCGCCATTGTGTATTTCGCGGTGCAGTTTTCCGCAGCGAGCTCCCGGACTTTAAGGATGGCGTCCACTGTGGATTTTCCCTTCCGAAAGCCGAATTGCCGGCTCGAGGTCCGATCTGGATCACTGAAAACAGAGCAAAGCCTGTGCGCCAGAAGCTTCTCAAAGCACTTACCCATGACAGGCAGGAGACAGATCGGCCGATATGACGAGGTTTGGGACTCGTCCTTTTCAGGACCCTTTAGTAGAGCTCGGATGTTTCCAACTTTCCAGATGGTGGGGAAGACGCCGTGACGTAGGCAGGAGTTGTAAAGGTCCCGGAGCTCTCGGTGCAGAACTCCGTAAGACGCCTTCAATGCTTCCACCTCGAGTCTATCGGCGCCGGGGGCTTTGNGTGTACGTCAGCTTCCTGAAATTCCTCTACATCTTCGCCGTCCGAGGGCGTGTTGCAGGCTCTTCTGCGCCTCCTTTGTGAATCGGTGGTGTCATCGGTGTCGTCTGGCACGAGCGAGTTCAGCAGGGTCGTAGCCGCGCCTTCCCATGTGATCGCGTTCGGTTGTCCGGACGATGCTGTTGCGAGAGCTCTTTCGGGAGTAATCTTCTTCATGCGGAGCTTGTAGACGACTCCCCACGGGTTGAGATTCCCTTCCTCCGTGACAAAGTTTTGCCAGCTTGCCGTCCTAGCTCTGTTTATCTCGCGGGTGTATTCTTTTCTGATCAATTTATATGACCGCATCTTCTCCATCCTTGGTACTTGGTCTCGTTCGCGTTGAAAGGCTTGTCTGGCACCGTATGTTCGTCTCTTCAATTTTGTGAGGTTTTCCGTCCACCATGGGACTGACCTATTATACGGCACCTTTTCTTTCATCGACTGCTCGCAGGCCGCGATGATGGCGGACTGAATTGTTGCAGCCGCTCTTTCAACTTCAGCAACGGTGTTGTGGCTGATGTCTGAGAGGCTACGGGATTTCTCTCGCAGCAAGACCTCTTTGAATTTTTCCCAGTTGGCTTTCCGGATGTTAAATCGCGGCGTCTGTCGCACATAATGCGCATCGTTCCGTGTGCAGAGACTGAACTGTATCGCGTTATGATCACTAGTAGTTAGTCTCTCTCGAACTTGCCACTTCCGCACCAGGCCTGCGGCTGCTACGGTAGACAATGTTACATCGATTCGGGACTCGCCCTTGTGGTTGCTAAAGGTTGGAGGGTTTCCCGGCTCGTTAAGAACTAGAAGGTTCAGTTCTGATATCAGTTCCTCCAGAGCCTCACCTCGATCGTCCAAGGTTCCGCTGTGCCACAAGGGCGACTTGGCGTTCGCGTCCGCACAGATGATGAGTCGTCTTCCCGGCAAGTGAGTGACCAGTTTCCTGATTTGCTCCAGATACGGCTCGATGTTGTGTGAGCATTGAAAATACATGCTCGCGAGATATAAGCCCCCAAACTCGCCGGAAACCTCGACACACGTACAATGGTCGTTGCTTAGGTGGCTGACCTTCAAGACGGTGATATTGGGGTTCCTTACGACGATGCCTGACATAGAAGGGTATCCTGCTCTCCCGTTGGAGACGACGATCACGCGCGATCCGAACCCTATAAACTTCCCCTTGGGATTGTACGGCTCTTGCGCTAAGAGAATGTCGATGCCGTTCTCTTCCATGACCTTTGCTATCTCAAGGGAAACATTTTGGGACCTTCTCATATTGAGTTGAATTATTCTCAATTCCTGGCTTCGTTTGGTTAATGGCTCAGTATCCATAGTCGGTTCGAGCAAGGACCTGATCTATGGCGGAGATGTAGGCCGGGCATTCCTTACTCGTCACGCTGTGCCTGAACGGTTTGCCAACTCTTTTACAGTTGGAGCAGGTGGCTTGCACATTCTTGGCCTTCTTGGGGCAGTCCTTGAAGGAGTGTCCCTCTTCAGCGCAATGTCCGCAGATCTCCTTCTCGGCTCTGCAGAACTTCGTCGTGTGTCCGAAGGAGTGGCACTTGTAGCAGCGCGTTGCGGCCACGTAGTCCTGAACTCGGCAGCAATTCCATTCTATATACAGTCGTTCCTTTTCGATCAATATATCACGAGCTTTCCTCGAGACATCCAGGACGCAGTTACAGCGGTCGCGATCCTTATCGCCGGTTTTGAAGGCCAGTTTAATTTGCTGGCGCAGCCTGGTCCTTTCCTTTTCTTCAATGTTCTGCTCGATGATCGCGTTGAGCATATCCTCGTCGTTCCCCGCTCTCGGGACGTCGTAAACGATGATTCGAGGGTTCCTCTTTGCTGGGGCGCCGGCTATGAGTCCGGCGGATTTCAGCTTCTCGTTCGATAAGAGTGCCTCGATGTTCGTCCTGTTTCCGGCCTCGACCAGGATGCCATTGCCCTGGATTTTTCGGACGTTGCGTACTTGCAGACGCTCCTCCTTTGCGGAGATGAGGCTCAGCACAGCTTCTTTCGTTTTCTCGCTCGTGTCGTATGCTTTCGTATCCTGTGGAATGATCGTCACGACATTCGGCGGGTCGGTTTTCCTGCTGGCGACCGATGCTGCTCTGCATCTTACACCTACGCGTTCCGCAAACGTCGTGGCACGTTGGGCGGGCTTGGGCGCCTGGCCCTGAGCAGGAGCTGAACTGAGAGTGTTCCGCTGTTCCGTGCACTCGCTTTTCAATGCCGCGATTTGTCCCTCCAGATGGCTGTTCGATATGAGGGCGGAGTTTAATAA
>NW_017153368.1:0-258 GCF_001652005.2 Ceratina calcarata
AAGGTGAAAAATATGTAAAACAATATGAAATATTCTATGGAGACATCGTAGTGAAAGCAAAGTATCCATGTGAAACTGGAAAGCACTTTTCATATTGGAAGCTTTGACTTTGATAAATGTGATGACTTCTTATACGTAATACGTTTCTTTATACGGACGACTGAATACCGAAACTTCGCTATCGCGAACTCTACTGCGATAAATCATAATAATATCCCATCTTTAATCAACGATATGTTACAATGGTTGCATCACTTC
>NW_017153369.1:0-258 GCF_001652005.2 Ceratina calcarata
TGAAAATATATGACGATCGTACTCGTTCATGCCTTCCTTCCTTCCTTCCTTCCTTTCATCTTTTCTGTTTGCCTTCCTTTCATCCTTTCTGTCTGCCTTCCTTTCTCCCCGTCAACTTTCCTCCCTGCCCGCCACCCTTCCTTCCATCCTATCATCCTTCCTGCCATTCTTCCTGCCATCCTTCCTGCCATCCTTCCTGCCACCCTTCCTGCCATCCTCCTGCCTCCCCGCCTCCCCTTGTAAATTACCACTCTATAG
>NW_017153370.1:0-258 GCF_001652005.2 Ceratina calcarata
TTCCTCACCGTACGCGCGGCGATCGAAATTCCGCAAATCTTACATCACTGGGCTCTGTGTCTCAGACGCTTATTTTGTGGAAGACGGTTAGCGACGCAGAGCGCGCATGCGTGCTGCGGTCAGCACGGTCGACAGAGTGGGAGCCGGTGCCCACAGTTTTGTACACTGATCTCTATATAACACTGCATAGCGTATACCACTGATCTCTACAGGGTGTCCCAGAACTAGTGTAAGATATTGAAATGGGAGGTTCCTGAC
>NW_017153371.1:0-258 GCF_001652005.2 Ceratina calcarata
AATTGGTGAACGCGATGTTTTTATTTACGCGAATCAAAGCCACGTCATTGACGAGGCTGAGCCAGTTAAAGTCGCGGTGAGTAACGATCTTCTCTGCTGCGTAGATATCTCCGGGCTGGTCCAATCGGATGGTTCCAGCGTGTACGGTGATTTTACTGGGACTGTCTCTGTTTAATAAACAAAACACAGTTATGAGCACTCATTGGCAAACTAACTTCCAAATTACATGTAAAACGCAAATTGCATAGAAATTGAAAC
>NW_017153372.1:0-258 GCF_001652005.2 Ceratina calcarata
GATCTATCTTCCTGACACATTTGACTTGTACTATTAATTGTTGACTATCATCCCTTTTTTTATTCATATACTTGTATCTTGGATTAGACTTTCACTTTTTTATCCTCCCATCCTATATTTGTCGTTGAACGTGAAAATCTATTTTTGCCACCTCTTTCACCTCGTCTTTCCCCTCATTCCCCTTAAGTTGACAACTAATTGGCTCTATCCGTTCGTTTTTAAATATTCATCCCTGAAAATGTATATTAATCGTGTTGC
>NW_017153373.1:0-258 GCF_001652005.2 Ceratina calcarata
GAAAGCTGCATTGGAAGGCGACGCTTTGCGTACCGTCTCCCCGTTGGAATTGACGGACGAGAATTTCTCGATCGCCTGGGAAACGCTAAAGCAGCGTTACAATATCCCGAGAGTGATTCAATCTTCCGGGTTTGAAAAGGTGTTACATCTCAAGCCGATTAAGCACGATAATGCGGGAAGTACCACGCAAGTAACCGTGGGCGTGCAACAAGCCTTAACCGCACTCCCAAAACTGGGCATTTCGGTTACTGATTGGGG
>NW_017153374.1:0-258 GCF_001652005.2 Ceratina calcarata
ATGATAACATATGCTCTGATCACCGAACTGGGGAGATTTTTAAGGATGATAGGGGGATACCGTCAAGGCCAGCAGATGCTTTATTTGGCAAGTGGCGGAAGATATGCTCGATATGGGTAGTGCTATGGAACATTATGCTGTCTTGCACCGTATGGGGATTGGAAGCTAGATTGGTGGACGAAAATTTTGTGGTTGTTGATCTGATATTACTGTTGTTAATGAATGATTTGGCTAGGGTGTTAACTTTATTGTCAATCA
>NW_017153375.1:0-258 GCF_001652005.2 Ceratina calcarata
AAAGACTATACTTTATTTAGGCTCAGTTTTTCCGGAGGTTGTATAGCTAGAACAACTTTGATCTTAATGCATAATTGTTCGATGATGTAACAAATTTCAAACGTAGCTTATGAAATTGCAGATTCAATACATTTATAAAGAAATTAAATGTATAAAAAGGAAAAACACTAATGCATAAAAATTAAATAATATTAAATACAAAATGTATATTAAAGTAAGTTCTAATGAAAGCAGTTGCTGTTTAAAATGCATTTTCAA
>NW_017153376.1:0-258 GCF_001652005.2 Ceratina calcarata
TCGTAAAGGCGCATCCTGACCACGAGCGAATTCGGTGGTGGCGATCAGTGTCTACAGATAAGCCCGAAGACAAGGCGACCGGTAGCGCAATCGAGGGCGTCCGACCGCGCGGCACAGAGCCCCCGACAGACGGTACGACTATGAGGGCGATGGATAGTGCGAGCCGGGGTACCCAACCGCTCGAACCACCCACACCGTGGCAGTACCCAGTAGCCATACCACGGGCCATTGACCAAATCAGGAAATGGAACTGCCACT
>NW_017153377.1:0-258 GCF_001652005.2 Ceratina calcarata
TAATTCTTCAATTATTCAGCTTTTGTCCATTTAAACTCGTACGAAGTCTCATTCAATTATTTTAAGATATCTAAAGCTTATGAATTTGAGTATACATTAGTTGGATAAGAAAACACTGATAGCAGAGAAACACATACACCTAAAATTCATAAACCACAATTAATGTTACAACACATCAACACACATAATCATATAATAAATGATCCAAAAAATATAAATAACACATACATATAATAAATAATATAAAAAATCAAGACT
>NW_017153378.1:0-1973 GCF_001652005.2 Ceratina calcarata
AAGACCTTGCGGCCAAAACCTCATAAAAGATATTTATTGCGTAATAAATTAGACATATGATTTGTGTAATAAGGACGAATCGCTCGGGTAACAAATGAATAATATTATGAAAGATTCGGAACATTTGATTTTCGTCGGTATTTAACAAGAGGGATTCGAATGAAGCTCCCCTTCTTGGTCGCGAAGGCGACGCGTTTATGGGACGAGAGAATCCCGTTGAATGCTCGGAACCAGGTTCCGTCGGAGTTTCCCGTGCAGGGAAACGTCCGGACGTTCAGAACGTCTGTTATTCGATTTATTGGGAAGACAGAATCCCTGATCGCGGACGCGGTCCGATTATTGGGAAGACAGAATCCCTGATCGCGGATGCGACCCGATTTATGGGACGACAGAGTCCCGTGTATTGCTCGGAACCAGGTTCCGTCGGAGTTCCCCCGGCAGGGAAACGTCCGGACGTTCAGAACGTCTGTTTGGGAAGACAGAATCCCCCCTGATCGCGGATGCGGCGTAAGAATGTTTCGCGATCACAACACTTCAACGGTAGATCGATATATTAATATAAATCAAACGAAACCACTGTTATCACGCACCGCGTTACTCTTATTTCGGATTCCGTTGGAGCTCCGAGGAGCGAGATGCTGCCCCGAACGCTCTTAATCTCGAACTGTATCCGATTCCTCTCGATTCCTCGTGACGACCAACTAAAAACTATGCATTGCTAGGCCAAGAACACACGCACGAGAGGGGATAATGTTTAAACAAAATACTCGCCATGAAGGGCGAAGGAAAAATTCTTGAGTGGTTTACGACCCGCATGTGTTTATACTAAGACCGATACGAGAAGACATTGCTAGACAAAGACCCTGCCTTGACTCGTATTTCGAAGCGTAGTGGTATTCACGGTGGTCTACGGCCCGAACCACTTGAAACCAAAAAAATCTTTCGGTCGCGGTCAAATTGTTTTTTTCCGCGATTAAACATACTCTCCCCGTTGCGAGAGGCCTGAACATGATATACATGGAACAGCCGCCGTGATTTATAACAAAAGAAGAGGAGCACAAAGTGTGCAAGCTGCATAAATCACTATACCGGTTAAAAAAGGCAGGTGGCGAATGGTATGATGAACTAAACCAGTATTTAATAAGTATTAATTTTATTAAATCTGAAATTAATCCATGCGTATACGTTGATAAGTCAACTAGAAGTGATGTTGTAACAATAGTTTATGTAGACGATTTGCTGATAGCCTCAGTCGATTTTAAGAAATTGAAAGGTGTAAAGGATTTACTGCGAAAGAAATTTGAAATGAACGATTTAGGGCAAGTATCAACCATACTAGGTATTCACATTAAAGGATACGGTCAAAAAGGAAAGATACAGTTAAATCAAGATTTATATGTAGAAGATTTACTTGAGCGATACAATATGAAAAACTGTAAGCAGTGAGCACACCTTTGGAAGCTAATGTAAATCAATAAGTGAAAGATTTGAGACCGCCGATAAATTCAGAAATCGATGAAATGAAAGAAAAACCATATCGGCAATTAGTAGGAAGTTTATTGTATCTAGCGAGTACAACTAGGCCCGATATTATGTTCGCAACGAATTTTCTATGTCGATTTTGTGAAAACCCAAGAATTATGCACTGGAAAATGGCAAAACATGTATTGAGATATTTCCGAAGAACAGCTGATTACAGTATTAAGTATGAAAAGATAGACAAACGATTGCAGGCGTATGTAGACTCTAATTGGGGTGGAAATCTTGAGGATAGGCATTCGTGTTCCAGTTTTGTAACGTTTTTGGCCGGAGCCCCAATAAGCTAGGCGACTAAAAAGCAAAAATGCATCGTACTTTCCGCTATGGAATTAGAGTATATAGCTCTTTCAGAAGTAACGAAGGAAATAGTATATCTGCGAGAATTACTCAAGCATATGAAACAGTCCAAGTTATATATAAAATATATATAATAT
>NW_017153378.1:3214-4144 GCF_001652005.2 Ceratina calcarata
CGCAATTCTCTCTCTCTCTTCATTTTCATCTTATTTTTGACCATAGAACACGTCCTTAAAATATTGCCCACTAGTAGGTTTACACCCTGTATATGTCGATCTGTTATGCGATTTTAAATCGTCAGCCTTGTTTTGTGACAAGTCCTGGCTAACAGTGGATCTGGAGTTCAATTATGCTTACGACGCAGATCGCAATGATGCCTATAGAGAGAATTTATGAAGCAATATCATGGTTGGCGCTGACCCAATCGGTTTCCAACACATGGAATAAACAAATAAGGACCGAGTCCGTCTTCGAATTCGACCCTCGTGGCGTCGGGACGAATAATTTCCAGGCTGCCTGTCATCCCGCGGAAAATCTATGCTCTAGTACCACCAACAGCTTGATTTCCTCTTTATTTACGCGCTCTGCAACCTGCGATCCGTTCCGGAGAATAAGAACAATACATGAGTACATGGTGTTGCAACAACTCAGCATAGCGAACGAGCTTCTGGATCTTAGCCAACTGTAGCTTCAGTCCATGCTGTTGGCTGTATACGGACACAGGATAAGATGAAAGTAATGAAATTTAGGGCATCGTTTCGGGAACAAAGTGTTCCTGTTGTTTTCTTGAGTGCGTAATTGTTTATTGTTCCCAGTGAAGGTATTCGAGGGATTATTTTCTAGAAATTGATTTTTGTTTCGTTCATTAAGAATTTCGGCTCGATAATGGGACAGTTCAAATCGCTATGCTATTCATTCTTATAATTTGCTAAGTTCATACACCGTGCAGGTGTGACCTAACATGGTCTGCACCTAATTAATTGTATTTTAGCCATCTGGTATTTTATAGTCAACTAGTTGCACTCGGCGTGCCGGAGGCACGCCGCTTGCACCCTGTAACGGGCGGTTCGGCCGAGCCACCGATAGGTGCCGTGGTGGTGCCGACC
>NW_017153379.1:0-258 GCF_001652005.2 Ceratina calcarata
CAAGGGGTACCCCTTCAGATTTGGCAAAATTTTCGTTTTTTGCCAATAACTCCTAAACCGTTGGACTTACGGGAAAATTGTATAGGACCTATCTTGTAGAGGACGACGAGATCTAGAATTTCTGTATAAAAACTTTTCGCTAGCCTTAATAGTTCACGAGTTATTCGCAAAAAACTGTTTTTTCGTTTTTCGTCAATAACTCGTAAACTATTAATGCTAGCGACAAACTCTTATGCAGAAATTGTAGATCTCGTCGTC
>NW_017153380.1:0-258 GCF_001652005.2 Ceratina calcarata
AGAATCTCGCGAGAGGCTACTGTTGGTGGCCGAATATAACCAAAGACATAGAAGAAATTGCAAAAAACTGTGCAGAGTGCAATATGTACAAGAATAATCCAGCAGAAGTGGAAAAACATACATGGGAACAACCAGAAAGTCCTTTCGAAAGAGTACACGTGGATTTCGCGAGACCGTTTCTTGGAAAAATGTTTTTTATACTCGTCGACGCGTACTCAAAATGGCCAGAAGTGCACATTGTGGAAAATATCACGACCG
>NW_017153381.1:0-258 GCF_001652005.2 Ceratina calcarata
GTTAAAGTTTCCTAATCGTCCTTCGGCGCGCAATACATCATCTTTATCAAAAAACAGATTTAAAGATGCAACCTTACTATTTCTGGGAGCAGCCTTTGATTTCTCAATACAATTTATTTCTTCTGGAAACGATATCGATTGACTCAATTTGTAACAAGTAATCTCGGTGTTATGTTTTCGTTCAAGGCACGAATGACTTCTCCTTCTCCATCTATCAACAGCTTCTAAGACAAAAAAGAGTGGACAAAAGCCTCGACA
>NW_017153382.1:0-258 GCF_001652005.2 Ceratina calcarata
TTCAGTATTAAAGTCGAATAAATATCACCCACGAGTCCCATGTAATACTTTATTCAACTTAATGTATAATGATATTAAAATAAAAATAATGATCTTAGGGGAATACGATCATCAATCAGAATTCAAGACATCAAATTGAAGGAACCAGTAAAATGTAACCGATCCCCGTTACGTCAGAGACATCTTTCTGCACTTTCTGTAACTACATTATCTTCACAAAAATATTATTAATTCATAATAGTTTAATACACAATACTC
>NW_017153383.1:0-258 GCF_001652005.2 Ceratina calcarata
TTTATAGATATTAGATCGTTATTGATAAGAAATCGATCCCAATTGTGTGAATATTCTTCAAAATAATTGGGAAACGTACTTCCATCAAAAAAGTTTTCCTTCTCTTGAACTGGAAACTCATTCATTTAAATCAGATATGGAAATACAGCAATTTTCCTCTGGTTATTAATATCTCTTGATTAGGAATTTACAATTAAACAATGTAGGCAGCTTTTCAAACGTTAAGTCAGTGATCGTAATAGGAAAAGAATTCTAAAG
>NW_017153384.1:0-258 GCF_001652005.2 Ceratina calcarata
TATATAAACTGCGGATGCTATGAATAGAATTTAAGATTAAATAACTTTATTAAGATTTCGTTGCATTCACTCACATAAATCGGTGAAATGTAATTATTAAAAATATGAGTGAACGCAAATTGGATTTAGCCAAATGGAGAAAACTTTTTTATAACGGAATATACTAGTATTACACAAAGTTTTATGGAGAAATGCCTGACTGATTGCTTATGAAATATTAACTTCTGAATAAGATTAAAACTTAGTAAATTATTGAAA
>NW_017153385.1:0-258 GCF_001652005.2 Ceratina calcarata
TCATATGATAGTTTATATTCAACACACGAGTTATAGACAAGACACAGGTGCTTTTATTGCAATATTAAAACATGATGCAGGCAAACATGAAGCGATTCTCATAAAGACAACATAAAATTTATAAGAGTATGAATTGCGTATTTTTATTTTTATGTCGCCTTTACGAAAATCTCTACTACTACAAGACAGAAATTGGTATTAAACATCGAATTAAATGAGAAAAGAGGGTCTGGTCAGTTTCACTAAGCAAGTGCAGGA
>NW_017153386.1:0-258 GCF_001652005.2 Ceratina calcarata
TAATGGTTCTTTTATTTTTACCTGTTACAGTCTTTACTCTCATTATTCGTCTCCCTCACCGATTGGTGAAAACAACATAAATGAAGAATCCGGTAAGTCTCATGCTTTTAAGTTCTTCCGGTCACTCAATCATGCCGCAGGACGAAAGGCCCGAAACGACACGGGTGACTGGTTGTATTTTATAGTTATTGGATGAGCATAGTGATCCTGAGTGTTTATAATATTGTTATAAATGCTCGGGAAGAGTAACAATTTTAT
>NW_017153387.1:0-258 GCF_001652005.2 Ceratina calcarata
AGCTTCATTTCACTAATACATATTAATTATAAATTAATATATAACTTCAAAAAGAGCTTCTCAATTTCTTTCATATTTGTGTTTCATGTTTGTCTGCAGAATTTCAAATACAGGGTGTCCCAAAAAATGTTCATACACTCATTAAATAACGTTTGTAGAATGTATTACATTTCTAAAATGAAATGTATTTGAATTAACACCCACTTTATGATTATTTAAAACGTGTATACATTTTTTTGGGACAGTGTGTGTGCCACT
>NW_017153389.1:0-664 GCF_001652005.2 Ceratina calcarata
TATTGGGCTGTTCTCTTTCCTGTGCTTTATAGATGGATAGAACGTTTGTTTATGAGAGGGGTCTAGTGTACTGGTCCCGAGTTTAGGTTTTAAGTGGAGTGCGTATATCTACAGATGTGTCTACTGTCGATTCGCGTTGGTCCCTTTGTAATTCACCTTGCGTTCGCGAGTATTTGCATGTCTAGCATTGTAGAGAGATTTGAAATTCGTAGCTGCAGCTTTGCTTCGGGTGATAATGATCATGGTTTTATCGTTCGAGTCTCGTTCTTAAGCCGGTTGGGAATCGCTGGTCGGACAAAGTTTTCGTGTGTCTAGAGGCGAAGATTTTGCTTGTTAACTTCAGAAGGGGGAGGTTTCTGTGCACGTTCAGGTAGGCCTCTCTTTACCGCGTCTTACCGGGTCGTTCGCTCGTACTTGCCTTGGGCGTTCTCATTCGCGGAGAGGGATGGAAGATTAAGGGTGGCTCCGTTTTTTATTTTTATTTTATTTATTCTCGTTGCCCGGTCGATTCGTTCTTTATTTCGTTCTTACTTCTTACATTGAATGTTCCGTCGTACATGTCTATCGCTCATATGTCTTGTATCTCTGCGTTCGCTGTCCCGTCGCGTTCGGGCGTCCCGCTCGTCCCTGGTGTCCTGTAGCTCGGTGTTGCCAACTCCACGTT
>NW_017153389.1:1055-3374 GCF_001652005.2 Ceratina calcarata
CACACAGCAGCAGGATCATTACCTAACTGTTTTCCTTCCACCTTGGTTACCGATATGTCTGCATGAATATTGTTGCCTTCTTTGATGTCTTGGTTTTCTTCTGGAGAATTTAAGTCCCAGATTGCCTTCATCACCCTACCAACATACATCGGGGGGGTTCCATTAATAGTCCCCTTATACAATTTTTGTTTACTGGCTTTCTGCAGCATATCTCCTATTAATACATAATGCGCTAGTCGTGTTTGCGCATCTGCAAACTGTATAAAGCGGTGCCCCTGTTCAGTGAATTGGTCTAGTTCTCCAGGCTCTACTATGATCTTCCCGTCTTTGACGCATTTCTTTTGTTTTGGTTCGTTTTTTGGCCTACACGTGAAGTAACCATAGCAATGTTTACCTGATTGCCATCTCGATATCATTGCCATGCACCGCTCGTACCAGTCTGGAACCTTAGCCATGTAATCGGCCAATGTATGACCTTCGTCCAAAGCACCAGTGCTACCTTGTCTGTTGACCATTGATAGCACCTCATCTTTTGTTAGTATTCGGCATCTTCCCTTGATACTTTTCCCGTACTCACTCGTCAATAGTTTCATCGCTCTATATATCTTTCTCAGAGCTCCCTGGTCCATGTGGCCAGGGTTAACGTCCAATCGCTTCTTTATAGAGGCATCCTTCCACCTATCCGTATTTTGTGTATGGCAAAACGTACTGTTACGATCATCTATCCCCCATACGTCACTCTCAAACTCTGAAATCAGCCCGTTTCGGGTGTTTTTGGGCATTAAAGATCTTCTTTTTCTTGTTATAGTCCCAATTCCACACATATAATCACTGTCTCGCACAGCATCGCTAGTCCACCTTAGTCTTTTTCGGCCTAATTCCTCTACGAATTCTCTGCAGCGTTTATCCCAGCAGGGGTCCCAGTCTTCTACGAGTTTCCCTTCCGGCGCCTCTATGTTAACGCCGACACCTGCTGGTTTATTGTCTATACGGGTCTTAACTTCGAAGATCTTTGCGACGGAACCTGGTAAGAACCAGTCGGCTCTCTTTATCACCTTCCAGCCTCTACCCTTGATGCGTATGATCTGTTACATCAACAAATAATGATATTGTTGTTCATCATTAATTGTTCCAATGAGCTTTGTAGCTCGATCTAAAACTGCTTTAGAACTATTGTACCCTTCAAGTAACATGTACCACTCAGGGCTCGCAAGACCAGTGGTGCCAAGCTTCGTGGCTTTAACTTTACTAAAGTTTTCTGATAGCATATGAACTAGTTGTATAACACCATGCCACAATCCATTAACTTTAATGAGTGCTTTCGCGCCTTTCTTCAAGGAACCGAAGAGGTTGATCACCGCAGAGCAGAAATTTTTGTTCTTCTTGAACCAAAAGTTATGGTTCTTGATGCCATCATCACTGTATTCACCCGCGTCTATTATGATCAAGTCGACACCGCCAAGTCGATGGCAAATATCTTTGATTCTCATACTGCATCTAGGATCCTTGTTGTTCCCCTTATCTACATGTTCGACGCTCGTTGCACTGATGATATCAACATTGCTCCTTATTGATTGTCTTAACTCTCCAGTAGGCACTCGGTGACCTTTCTCGTATAAAGAAGACATAACGTAGACTTTGGCGGCCTTCTTTTGCATCGCGTAGCTATAGTACTCCGCGAATCCGCCGTACCCGCTGCAAGGATCCAATACTACTTTGACGTCCTCAAAAAAGCCTGGATCGCTTTCATGGAGCTGTTGCATCTTAAAGCCGCCCCGACTTACGTAGGCAGCCCCATGCGCACTTCTCTTTGGTAAAGCGACCCTACCTAATTTTTCATAGCTTTCCCATGCTTCGTATTTCAAATGGGAAGCCATTTTATTTGTGATTTTGCCGGCATTAAGAACATCGGAAATAGATGCATGACCTATAACAGAAAAATCGGCTTTCGCGGGCAACCAGTCCCATCTCGGGCTCATTGCCATATTGGGTTTATCCCATCCTAACAGATGTTTTTGTTTGACGACTACGCCTTGGTCCTCTCCTTCTAGGATTGAAGGATGTTGTTCTTCAGCAATCCTGTCTAGTATTTGTCTCTCGCTTGATAACCTTTGCGAGACCAAAGTCGCGTTCCACTCATCCAGCATGTTTTTAGCAGAACCAACAGAAGCTTCCTTGCTCTTAAGCGCCTCATACACATTCCCGATAGCAGATATGATATCATTTAAGATGTTTTCATTGTGGTAAACAATTTCTTTCCTTTCATCCCTCCAGATATTGAGTCTCGGCAACCAGCTACTACTTAGAACATTAACATCA
>NW_017153390.1:0-258 GCF_001652005.2 Ceratina calcarata
GTCGCGCTTGAACAATGTTCTTATTTAGAGACTCGCGCGGCTTCGCGAGCAAGCGAGCGCGTGTACCCTCGATCTCGGCTTCGCGAGACATTTGCAACGCAGTTAGCTTCTTCAAAGCTACAGGAGCCATGCTTTTAGGCTATTGCACGCAAACTAAACGCTACGATTATATAAATATAAACTTCAAACAAGTAAACGAAATACAATAAGCGTAATCACAGTCACAGTTCACCGCTCGAACGAAATTTAGACCCGTCG
>NW_017153391.1:0-258 GCF_001652005.2 Ceratina calcarata
TTTTTTCTTTTTAAAGATCTTCCAGATTGTGTAAGAATTTTTGGCAGTACTCTCTTGCCGATAACGTTTATGGGGTAGTAAGAACTCGTACGACTTTGTTGGTCGAATCGAAGTCAGTTGCAATTTTGAAACGAGCGATAATTCATTTTTATTAATTAGAAGGCAGCGAACACGTTATCGGCATTATTTTAATGATAAAGGGGTCTTTCATCTGCGGATACACTTGAGACCAGGATAACGATAGAATGAACAAAAAAA
>NW_017153392.1:0-258 GCF_001652005.2 Ceratina calcarata
ATATCAATGTTATTGTTATGAGATGATCTTGAATGAAATATCGCTATGAACTTGTTAAGTTCAGATCTACCCAATTAAATTGTTAATTGTCTTTTGACTGCGAAATTTATACATTTATGAAAAAATTGTATACGTAGGTAACATTAAAAGTACACGTGTGTAATATTCGAAATTAAAAGATCTAAATATGAAAAGTTAAATGTGTAATGTGTAAATAATTATTATTTTTAGTAGATAGACGAAATTCGTATTTATATG
>NW_017153393.1:0-258 GCF_001652005.2 Ceratina calcarata
TTGATATAAAATTGACCGCGCCGTGTATAAACGGAGTAGACGAAGTAATTTCTGAAATTCTGAATATCGACACACAGGAAATGCATGCAAACGTTACCGAAACTTTAATAATTAATTCAGATGCGTTACAGACCGATCAGATGCGTTTTGAAAATCTATTTGCGACAGAGTACGTACAACCTAAGCGCCCGGAAGAAGCGAAAATCAAAACTGAATTGAAATTGATAGTGAAAGATTTGAAGCCGTTTAGTTTTTCTC
>NW_017153394.1:0-258 GCF_001652005.2 Ceratina calcarata
TCGCCGCCTACAACAGAAATATTTTACTGCCTAATTTTGTAGAATTTACGAACTCTATGCCAGAATTCAGAGTTCTTAAAAATCCTTTAAAAAATGATAATCAAAATCAGAATACCCGACTAGTTCAAACTGGATGGACACTTTAATTAATGGAAGCTATGGAGGAGGATAGAAATAGAAAAAAAGAGGAATCCGAGGGAGACGAATTCGAAGAAGATAAAAAATGATTTAAATTAGTAGAAGGAAAGTCTGACTATC
>NW_017153395.1:0-258 GCF_001652005.2 Ceratina calcarata
TCTTTTTTATCATTTGTTTTACAGCATTTTCAACCTCTTCACTTGAAACGTTCAGATCGTCACTCCAAGTAAAGTTGCTAATCTTTACTTTTTTGTCTACAATGGATGGAAAAAGATCATTCAAGATACGTTGCAATACAACCGGTTCGACATATTCGGAGAGAGGGGTGCAGGTAATATTATCTTTCTTCGTAGCCCATTTGTAAGGCCTACCCCAAGGATCGTTGTCAATCGTGGATAGGACAGATTGCCAATGAG
>NW_017153396.1:0-258 GCF_001652005.2 Ceratina calcarata
CTTTAGAATTCTTTTCCTATTACGATCACTGACTTAACGTTTGAAAAGCTGCCTATATTGTTTAATTGTAAATTCCTAATCAAGAGATATTAATAACCAGAGGAAAATTGCTGTATTTCCATATCTGATTTAAATGAATGAGTTTCCAGTTCAACAGAAGGAAAATTTTTTTGATGGAAGTACGTTTCCCAATTATTTAAAAAAATATTCACACAATTGGGATCGATTTCTTATCAATAACGATCTAATATCTATAAA
>NW_017153397.1:0-258 GCF_001652005.2 Ceratina calcarata
TCGCCACCTCGCCATCGCTGGGTACCCTGGAACAGATAGATCATGAAATTAAGCAAGTGATCAAGAAAATACTACACCTTCATCCATCAACAGCGGATGGGGTGTTGTATACAGAAAAAGGATACGGAGGTCTGGGTATCCAGAAAGTGGCCAACATAGTCAAGCTGGCAAAACTACGTAGTGTGGTGAAGATGAGAGACGCGGAAGATGAAGCAGTAAGAGAAGCATACTATGGGCAAGAGGAAGTGGCAAAGAAGT
>NW_017153398.1:0-258 GCF_001652005.2 Ceratina calcarata
AAATATAATTCTATAATTTAATTAGGTTGTCATTTGGATAGAGATGGAAAACAGAGGAGTCAGGAATTAATTATGAGAGCTAAGTATGGAAGATGCGAATAAGTACTGGATGAGTGAGTAACAAAGAGAATGCATAATATACAAAAGAGGTTTGGGAAATATAAAACACTGGCTAGAGGAACGTAAAGGAATGGAGGACAGTAGTATAAGCTTAGAAGAAATTTTTGTGGAAATAAATAATAAATTGGTTAAGAAGAG
>NW_017153399.1:0-258 GCF_001652005.2 Ceratina calcarata
ACATTAAAACCCTATGTATATATGTTTGAAGATTAGAGTAGTGCAGGGCTTAAGAGCATTGCTCGGCCTGCAGATATTATGTTAATCCGTGTTCTGAGAATTCGATTACGAATTTTCGGAAACATAAGCACAGTAAGAAATGGTACAACATTTCTTATGCTCGGCGCTGCGATGTAAACACCGCGGCACCGCCCCGCACCACAGTAAACGTCGGCCTCCGCGTAACGAGATTTTTCGAAATACGAATTCTCGATGAAA
>NW_017153400.1:0-3413 GCF_001652005.2 Ceratina calcarata
ATTCCAGAACTGGGACCGTGAGTGTTTTAATCGGAGCGACTTCCGACTTGGCCATTAACAACGATATTTTAACACCGTTTTTAGCCGTCGTCACTCGGAGATACACGGCGGTTGCGTCCGCAGCCAAAGATGCATCGCAAAATCTGTGTAGCTCCAGGGAGATGACCTCCTCTTCGACTCCTACCCATCGGGGAATACGCAATTCGTTCAATTTTGCCCAGTTCTCACAGAATGAATTCCAAGTTCTGTGAGTGGCAACCGACACCTTATCGTCCCAGTGGATTTTTTCCAGCCACTGTGACTGCATCAGCACTTTCGCCCGAATGAACACTGGTGAAAGCCGACCGAGAGGATCATACAGTTTCGCGATCTCCGAAAACAACGATCTCTTTGTCGGAGGGGACGGTTGGAATCGCGTCAGATTGAAATAAAAATAATCGCCCGATGGTACTCACTGCAGTCCAAGAACTTTTAGTTCTGAATCCTCAAATAACGAGAGATTATTTTCGGGATGTTCCTCAGTAAATCCGCTGAGTTCCCTGCCCATTTCCTCAAAGGGAATCCTCCTTTAGATAACAGTTGGCACACCTCTTTCCGAATACACTCCAATCGGTTTTTATTAGGTGTTCTTAACAAAACGTCGTCGACATAGACGTCCTTCTCGATCACCGACACCGCGAGCGGAGACTCCTTCCCGTCCTCGCGTACGAGTTCGAGAAGTGTTCGCATAGCTAAATATGGGGCACAAACCGTACCATACGTTACGGTGTTCAATTCAAAAGCTGAGAGACGCTCAGTTTTTGGTGCACGCCATACTATGCATTGAAAGCGACGATCTTCCGGGGCCACGAGAATTTGACGGAACATTTTCTCAATGTCCGCGACCATTACGAATTGATACAGTCTCCAATTCGTTAAAATAATGGTCATGTCTCGTTGCAGCTTCGGCCCGACATGAAGGAGATCATTCAGCGAGCATCCGCTCGCTGTGGAACTCGTCGCATTAAAGACCACTCGTAATTTCGTGGTTGCACTTTCCTCACGAATTACGGCCCTGTGCGGAATGTACAGCCGTGACGATTCGATTGATCTCAATCTCGTCATATGTTTCAAGGCCTCATACTCCGCCAGGAAATCATCGTATTCTTTTACGAGGGTCTGATCGACATCCAGTTTTTTCCGGAGTCGCGTTAACGCAGAGAGAGCGCTTCTTAGCGAATCTCCCAGCTCCGATTCCGGATGCGATCTTTTAAACGGAAGACGAACAACGAAACGACCGTCCGTTGTTCGCTGCACCGTTTGAGAGAAGTGTGCGTCGCACTCTTCTTCGTCTTTTGTTTTCTGTACCCTCACCGGTACAGATTCTATCTCCCAAAATCGACGAATCGCTTCGTCCAGCGATTCTAGAACGTTACAATGTAACGTCCTTACCGTATTCTGGGAAGTTGCGCCTTCACAGGGTCCGGAGAGCACCCAACCGAAAACGGTATTTTGCGCGATCGGAGAATGATCGTCGATCCGACGAATTCCTTCTCTTATTACTTGCGCGTATACTTCAGCTCCTAGCAGTATATCGATTTGCTCGTTTGCCGCCGGCTCTGGATCTGCAAGTCTTACGTCCTTGAATATTCCATTCAGAGGGAGGCTTGTCATCGGCGGCTTGTAGTCGGTAATTCTTTGAACCACGAATGCACTCGCTTTTACCAGCGGTGCATTGGTCATCACTGAACTCAGTCTTACCTCTACACTATGTTTTATGTCCGCGGTCCGTCCACCCCCAAGCCCAGTTACCATCGCTGAGGTTTTTCGGCGTGCAAGACGTAGGTCATTCGCTACGTCCGCCGAAATAAAGGACGCTTCTGACCCCTGATCCAGGAGCGCGCGAACCACTCTCGATGTTCCATTCGGTGCGTGCTCTCGCACCAAGGCCGTTGCTAGGAGGACCGATCTGCTCGCTGAGCCGGTCATCGTGCCACAATTAGACGATACCGTCTTTTTTGCGGCACCCGGTTTGGAGTTTTTCCTCTCCTTCCCAGAGGTACTTGGCTTTTTCGCATTTCCCTTCGAAAAGGGTTTCCCTCGCGAGCTCGCCGCTGACGTTACACTGCTGCTTGACTCTCTACTGCCGAAATGCAGTCACGTGTGGTGGAGTCGACCGCACCGTTTGTATCCCTCAGTGTTACCACATGAGTTTGCTTCGTGTTGCCTCGACAGACAGATAATGCAGTGTTCACTCATCCTGGCATATTTATACCGTTCTCTCGCACTCAACCTTTGAAATTGGACACAGTTTCCCAGGGAGTGCCTTTCGGTGCAGAACAAGCACGGGGCTAAGGAATTCTCCTCAGTCGCCTCCTCCAACGTGCTCGCATGAGAACGCACTCGAGACTTCTTGAAGTGCGGTTTCTCCACCTTCTGACCTTGAGGTTTTGCCTGGATAGATTGCAGTGCCCCTGCCTTCTTATCCAGAAAACCCAGGAGTGTATCGAATGCAGGATAATCATCGTTATCCTGTATTGACTCTTCCCACTCCAAGGTCAGTCGTTCGTCGAGCTTCTCGGTTACCTTATCGACCAACAGGATTGCCCCATTGATCTACTGGACATTCCCATCGTTGCAGTGCTTCCACTGTCTGACGAATGCCTATGGTGACCTGCTCGATGCTCTCCAGTTTGTCCCATTTAATGGACTTCAAGGTTCGTAGCGGTGTTAACAACGCTTTTATCACGACTCGCTTTTTCGCGAAGAGTCGTTCCAGCGTGTACCACGCTACCTAGAAATTCCGATCGCAAATTTCCAGATTGCTGATTGACCGCAAAGCTACGCCATCGAGGCACGTGCGCAATTGTTGCAATCTCTGCGAATCGGATAAGTGCCGATGATTAATGATCACCGCTGTAAAGAGATCTCGAAAACTATTCTCGAGAATCTCCCTTAAACCGCGGGATCTTCGTCTCTGGGAGACGGAAAGGTATATACCCTGGAACCGCTGCAAAAGGTTCCTGCGTCGCTTGTACTGCTGGCGCAGGTGCAGCGGGAACTTGCACTTGAGGTGGCTGCAACCGCGCCAATTCCTCGTTAATAAAGTCCCTCGCATCGAACACGACTTCCTGCAGGATGTTTATGTAGTCCTGTTGAAAGTACTCCAACTTATCGCGGTCGGCTACTTCCACCGACGCGATGACTACTGCGTGGCGACTCATCGCCTCCTCCCAAGCATTATCCAAGCCAGCTAGTCTACCCCTGAGCATGACCGCGGTAAAGCAGGCTCTACCTTTCTTTTTAATATTCGTCACCAGATTCTCTATTTCCGTCTGGCAACGCTTCAAATGTGCTTCAAGGAAATCTTCCAGATTCTCTTGCTTAATGATCGGCACTCGTGGTGAAGTCATCATAACAGAGAGTTGAACCTA
>NW_017153401.1:0-258 GCF_001652005.2 Ceratina calcarata
ATATAAGACTGCGGGCAAATAAATATTCAGTATATCCGGCTACTGGAGGGAAATTTTTAAGAAGTAATTCTACAAGCCTAAATAAGGGGGAAAAAAAGATAAAAGAATTGAGACTCAATTTTTTAATTTTAAATGACTAAAAATTAGCGCTTTATGACATAACTTTTTATTCTTGACTTATTTTATCTTTCAGAATCATCCATTAAAATTTTCCTCACTAGTAGCCGAGCATGGTTCATATCAGCGCTGTCCACTTGG
>NW_017153402.1:0-258 GCF_001652005.2 Ceratina calcarata
TAGAGGACGACGAGATCTACAATTTCTGTATAAAAGTTCGTCGCTAGCATTAATAGTTACCGAGTAATTTGTAAAAAACCGTTTTTTCGTTTTTCGTTAATAACTCGTAAACTATCGATGATAGCGAAAAAAGTTTGTACAGGAATTGTAGATCTCGTCGTCCTCTATAAGAAAGGTCCGATGCAATTTTCCGGTATCTCCAACGGTTTGGGAGTTATTGAGGAAAAACGAAATTTTTTGTCAAAAGTTCGCTGTTTC
>NW_017153404.1:0-258 GCF_001652005.2 Ceratina calcarata
AAAATACAGTAAAATCATGTTAAATGCAAATCTTTTGGGTCTGATCTTTTTCTGTAAATGTAATGGAGATATGATTCTTATCTTTTATTTATTGTGCCGAACGTAGAACAGGGCAACAAGTGACAGAAAGAGAAAGAACAAGTGGCCAAGGTAGCCAACAAAGATCAATCATATATCGATGAGAGTAATACTAATTCGATAATAAAGTCTTTTTATTGTTAATTACTTTTTAATAACTAATTATTTTTTACTATTATT
>NW_017153405.1:0-258 GCF_001652005.2 Ceratina calcarata
TCTGAAATCGCCGGATATTTGTGTTTCCATGAGGCCAAAGGCCAAGTCCCGACAAGAACGAACTTGTAATAGTCTGACTTAACACGATCCATACCGCATCGAAGCTGAAACGCAACTGACTCGCGCGCGCTCCCCATGCCGTAGAATTTCACCCCTTCTATTTTTTCCACACGCAACGTTGCTTAATAATTTAAGCACGAGACGATGGGGTCCCGGGATGATTGACGGGAGTTGTAATTTTGAAATCGTGCGAATACA
>NW_017153406.1:0-258 GCF_001652005.2 Ceratina calcarata
TTTGGCAAAAAATTTCATTTTTCCTTAATTACTTCTAAACCGTTGAATCTACTGGAAAATTGTATAGGACCTTTCTTGTAGAGGACGACGATATCTACAATTTCCATATAAAAACTATTCACTAACATTAATATTTAACGAGTTACTGACGAAAAACGAAGAAAGTTTTCTGCAAATTACTCGTTGTTAGAAATTCGCATATCTTTGAGGATTAAATTCGAAAGGGCATGAGTCACATGCACTTCGTGGAAACGGGAT
>NW_017153407.1:0-258 GCF_001652005.2 Ceratina calcarata
TTGATCTGCTTCAAGCTGAGCTTCTTCCGCAAGAGCTTCAATCTCGAATTGTGTTGTGTCAAGTGCTTGATAATATTCTTGCAATCTTGATTTACGGGTTCCTAGTGCATCGACGCTCAATTGCTCGTGTGTATTAATATGCTTGATTAAACGTGATATGTTTGCCTTGCTGACTCCGCGGGCTTTGATCAATGATTTAATTGTTGCCGCCGCCATTATGATTTGAATTGATTATGTTACGTAATTGAAATAGAATCA
>NW_017153408.1:0-258 GCF_001652005.2 Ceratina calcarata
AACATTTAAATTCAGCATTAGTAAAAGTAGAATGACGTACCTATAGTACTTTTGCTTACAGGAAGGTGAAGTTATACTTAGTCACCTAATGGCCACAAATTAAACGTTCTACTTTGTCATATGTTTGATATTTGAAACGTTCATAATGTACAGGAATATTCGAATTCAGCATTAATAAAGCTAGAGTGACGCACCTATAGTACTTTTGGATACAGTGAAGTGAAGTTATATTTGTTCACCTAATGGCCACATATCCAG
>NW_017153409.1:0-258 GCF_001652005.2 Ceratina calcarata
CCACTTGCCATTCCCGTAATTAATGCCTCCTCGATTCTTATTGGCCCATGACTGATATCCGCGATTCCTATTGGTCCACGTCGATCGGACGATCGCTAATCATGCGTCTTCTACCGAAGCAATCGGCAGGAACACGAACCTAACTTCACGCCAGTCTTATTAAGAAGTCTTACCAATGTGATCGCCTAAAATTTAAGTCATTGTTAGGAATTTTGTTTAAACTTTATAAACGATATTCATGTTTTTGAAGGTATAAAC
>NW_017153410.1:0-258 GCF_001652005.2 Ceratina calcarata
AGCTTCGCATTCTTTCTTTGCCTCAGAGACATAGCCTTTACATGTACGTTGCATTTCTTTTATTTCCTCTTTAATAATGCTTTTAAAATACAATTCAACTTGTCGTATCGCCTCACTGATTTGAGTCAATATTGCTTCATGTGTTTTTTTATTCATTTTTAAAATGTGCACTATTTTCATATCCAGGCATGCTTTATTTACAACATCGGTATCATCTTTCGCCTCCGCTAGACGTATTATTTTTCGGTCTCCAGCATC
>NW_017153411.1:0-616 GCF_001652005.2 Ceratina calcarata
CGACGCAACTTCGATTCCCATCAGACTGTTTGCGTACGACCGTTTCCAAAAGCACATCATACCGCTCGTGATTTTCGTCAAATTTTTGAAAATGTTCTTAGGAAGCACGACAGACATTTTGGATGAATCAATCGAGAGAAGAGAATCAAGTGAAACGTGTTTGTTCGACAAAAAGTATATAAGGGACGAGGGATCACAAAGAGGAAAATGTTTGCGAGTAAATTGGGGGACGAACGTGAAGAGGGGAATTGGCTTCTTTCCAAAGCACGCGACCAGCATTCCGCTTTCAGAAACTAACACGGCGATACACGTATCTATTGACAACTACTCTCGTTTTCGTCCGCACGACTGGACGACTAAAAGACATCGAATCTTTTCTGGAGATCCCGACACCCTCGTTCCTCCCTCGAAGTAATTCGTGGCACATACTTTTCCGAATAACGAATCCGGAAATCTATCCCTTTAAGGAACTCGATAGTCGCATTATTTTTCTAACATGTCGATAAAATTTTGACGTTTTTTGCTCTGTTTCGATCTGAAAGGATTCATTGGCCAAGTTAAAACAGTGATTAGCAAATTGTTCGACATCAATTAGCCGCTATGTAGCACATTCAAC
>NW_017153411.1:808-1729 GCF_001652005.2 Ceratina calcarata
TATCAATATTGCGATCTATCGGAATAAGAATACGATTAATCAATTTGACATCGATTGACGAGAATTGTATTCGTAGAAGCAGAGTGAGATAAGTCGGTTAAACCGCGCAGGTCTCGTCGCCTGGGTCGTTAAACCGACGGTGTAACTGTGCAATCGTTGGAGATAATTCGATCAACTAATTTAGAATAATTGTCCAGGACAGGGATACGCGCCAACTTTGCGCGCGACAAACGCAATAAGAAGAAAGCTTGGACCCGAGAGCAACGCAACGGCTCGTGGATACAATTAACAGCTTCGACTTAACATCGTTAGTTTATGGAATTTCAATTACTCTCTCCCGTCTTTGAGACTGACTGGACTACAGCCGAGAACATTCCGTCGGCAAACGGAATAAATACGAAAAATAAACTTTCTAAAACCGTTCAATAACAGAAGATCGAAACGAACTTCTTTCTCCTATTTTATATATTCTACGTTTATCGACAGAATAAATTAACAGACAAATGTTTGTAAAGCAAACTAAACAATTTTTATCTACGAAGCGGAGATAGACACGTTTACATAGTATAATTTCTCGCGGACTATCTTTTACCTCATAGCATACACTTTTTGTCCCTGCACGGTGGTGCCAGCAAGTCATATGTCGCTAAATGCAAAATAAATGATCATTATTTCTAACCAAACAGATCTCGACGATAGTCGAAGTACTACACTCTACAAACACGTATGTGGTTCATATTTACGACACGTCCACATCGTTTACTACGTTTCTGCATGAAATATAAACATTGCTTTTTAAAGCAGTTATCGTACATTCATACATATTTTACATTACTGTCTTTCAATATCGAACAACTAATTCTTATGACTTCATCTTCTCAAAAAAAAAAGAAAACCATATTTTTTATTCTTAACTTAAAA
>NW_017153412.1:0-258 GCF_001652005.2 Ceratina calcarata
CAACACGTGCGTGTCCAGATAGTTCACCTTGTTCACCGCGTTTCCGCGTCAACGTGCAACCCGGCGACGTTTCACGGGCTACCGCTTCCTAGACATAGTCTCAAACGGTGTTGCACAAATACTTAGTTCCTCAAGTTTAAATTTCCTGATCGAAAATCATTCATTATGTTATGAATAGAAATGAAAATGAAATAACTTAGCGCACAACGCTATCTGCAATTTAATTGAATTGTATTAATAAATTTATTTGCCCGATTT
>NW_017153413.1:0-258 GCF_001652005.2 Ceratina calcarata
CTCATTAATCCGCATTTGCAACATTACAGAAATACCGAACGTCGAAGACGTTAAGAAGTTCGAACAGAGGTCAAGGACGAACACGGACGGCGCCTCCTAATCCGACGACGAACGGGACGTTACATTCCCCGGTTATTCCAGACTCCAGGCCCGACGTACGACGTGTCCAGGGATCTTCATTCCTTCTTAAATAAACGGCATCAAAAAGTGAAAATCAGTGTCCGGTTTATTTCGCGTGCGTACCTCGATTCCGGACCC
>NW_017153414.1:0-258 GCF_001652005.2 Ceratina calcarata
CGTCTGGATGTATGGCTACAATTTTATCCTAATCATCCTCCTTAAACTGCTAGCAGAAATTTTATGACTCATGCAACCTTAAACTTAGATTGGAATTAAAAATTAACATTGATCGATGATCAGTTAGATTAAACCTTCGAGAATTGAGACATGCAATAAAAATCGTGTAGAAAAACTTTTAGAAAAATTTCATTCAAAGATTCAGAGAACCTTAATAATAAAATCTCCGTTATGTGAAGATTCTATCATAGGAACATC
>NW_017153415.1:0-258 GCF_001652005.2 Ceratina calcarata
ATAAAATCGTGCAATTCAAGTTTCCTAATAGGCAGGTTAATTGTTTGGTTTGACTTATCAAAAATCAGTTTCATTGAATAATGAGATCAAATTCTCTTAGCAAGCAATATAAAAATAATTCGATCGTATGTAAAATTTGAACCATTTATGTCGTCGCAGTACTTCCGTTTATACGATAGCTCGTGCCTAAAAAGAATGAAATGTATCGAGCTTTGCATCGTCTCCTATGCTGTATGGAATTATGAGAAAACGTGCAAA
>NW_017153416.1:0-258 GCF_001652005.2 Ceratina calcarata
CATGCATACATGCATACATACATAGACACGTGTACATGTAATAACACCGCGAAACGACAATCCGTGAAATACGCTTCGCTCTAATCCCAATCTATCAACGAAACGTGCATTAAGTGACGAGATATTGTACGTCTGATGGACCAACTTTCACTGTTTATCTGCTCCCATTAAACGATTCTAATCCTAATCAATTGTTTAGAACGCGCGACATGCGACAGTATTAAAACGTTTCGACGCATATATTTGCAATTACTAAAT
>NW_017153417.1:0-258 GCF_001652005.2 Ceratina calcarata
CACTTCCAATACTGTTACAAGATTTTTGACATTCATTAATATCACAACGAGGTATAAGTGTAGAACTATTTATACTTTTAGGTAAAAGTTTAAAAATAAAACTGTCATCATCATCGAGAACTGAAGTATATTTTGCTAGATTAGTGTTATTATGTATATCACACACTAGTATAATTATTTGTAAAAATATTCATAGACTAGTTTTTTTTTAATATTGTTTAAATATACGTTATATTATGGTTAATGTATTTTACAACA
>NW_017153418.1:0-258 GCF_001652005.2 Ceratina calcarata
ATCCAAATTGGTTGAGGCAAGTTCCGAATCAACGCCCATGGAGTGTGAATGTGTGCTTCAACCATCAAATTATTGCCCATTCTTTATCGAAGGAACATTAAATGGACAAAATTATTCAGATTTTTTAACCAATGAATTACCCGCATTGTTAGAAGATGTTCCATTAAAATATCGATCAAGGATGTGGTTCCAGCATGACGGCTTGTTTGATTATTAAACCAAAAATAAACCGTTTTCTGAGACACCACTCAAGAAAAG
>NW_017153419.1:0-258 GCF_001652005.2 Ceratina calcarata
CAATACATACTGTTAGGCAGTACTCTAGCCTGAACTTTCAAAACTTGAAGCTAAAGTACATTTTATCACATCATGAAGAAAAATTTGAAATTTCCCAAAGAGAAAGGTAAATATGCAGAGATACCCTACAAGAGTGCCAACGAGAAAAAGATATGAATGCCAACAAAGCAGCATCCTATTAGCAAACCAGTAAACAGAGAAAAAGTCCAAAGACTAATAAAGAAAATAAGATAGTTCCACTTTTAAATGATACTAATA
>NW_017153420.1:0-258 GCF_001652005.2 Ceratina calcarata
TTAAATAGTTTTACATGGAACTTACCGAAAAGAGAAAACAATCGACTTCACAAACAGCAGTCTACTGGTTTTCACTCACTTGTACACGGCGGTTTATTCGCCTGACAGAAAGGCAAAATGACCGGTTATATCTTCTCTGTTCCTAGTCAGCACGTGCTCCTAGTTTTTTTATCTTAAAGGTGGTTCATGCGAATTCAGTCATGGGCCGGTATTCAGAGTCGTTGCTTATTCTTAAGATCGTCTTAAGCATTTGCTTAA
>NW_017153421.1:0-258 GCF_001652005.2 Ceratina calcarata
AAATCAACGTGTCACCTTCTGTGACTGATTTTCTATTCGTTCATATGACTATTTTAAATAATAGCTTATGATATAATAAGCTGAGAAAATTTAATCCGTACCAAAGTATTTCTGTCCGAAATGATTTGGGGCAACGCTATGAATCTCTGATGTCAAAATCTTCATCTGTAAAACGAAATGCAATTTCATTGCAAACATAAACGCTTCAGCGATCTCTAAGTAAACTTTTCAATCAAAAGTCACTATAATACATAATAA
>NW_017153422.1:0-4114 GCF_001652005.2 Ceratina calcarata
CCCTCCCAATCTGCCATTTTCGGCTCCAACACCTTTTCTGGGACACCCTGTATAGTTAATTGTCTTTCCAAGGTAGCAGCATCCTCGCAACTTTTTTTGACAACTGCTTCTACTGACATTCCTACTTCTTCTTCGTATCTCTTGTATGTTTTAAAATCAATTACTGGAATGTTTAGAGTTGACAATAACTTATTCAGATTTGAAAGTCCAATTCCACTGTGTATAAGGCCTATGAAAAAAAAATACCTATATCTTTATAATTTTAGAAACACCACTGTAAAATACTATATACGTCAAATTATTTTTAATAGTACATAATCCTATATTTGTATTTATATTTATCCTAATCTAAAAATTTGTATACATTACAGAAGTGCCCGATTTACAGCTACACACCTAGTGCTAGTTTTGAGTTTACATCAAATCGCGAATCACGTTGTGAATTGTTAGCCATTGAATGTCGTTTTCCAGTTGTAATTTCATTGATGAGTAAACATTTGTGGCAGCGAATAAGTAAAATCGAACCAAGACCTCGACGACGTTCATCTTCAATATTCTCTAGTGAAAGACAGTCCTTGCACGATACACACCACAGTTGTTTTCCAAGAATATGTAATTCTACAACACGTCTTCCGTCCGCAGGTTGCACAGGTGTATTTTCATCTTCAACTATCTCGGCATTTTTTACACGTTCATTGTTTCTTTTTTCTCTGAAAGCCTCTCTATTTCTGCCACTATTTTTTCCACAGAGTGTTTGACTTTGCCGTTGTTTATACACTCTTTCAGTCACTAATTTGCCTTTCCAAAAAAATCGTTCACTTTTCGGCATTTTCAATTATTTTTTATTTTAATAATTATTTCTAATCTGGTTTTTTATAACCAAAACAGTTCTAATTCTGACAGACTCTCGAGTGTTACCATCAACGATTCATATCAATTCATATTCCAGCGCGCAGTGCAACCAACTTACCGACTACAACCTGATATTCCGGTGTTGCCAGACTTCACACTATCTCAACGTATTCAATAATTATTTTATTTTTATAAATGAAATAGTAAGAGTTGACAAAAAAATATCTTCAATCGGTCTATATGTATTTTCGTATAATAATTCAATTTTTTTAACACTTAATTCAAGTGTTACAAATATGAGATTTTTACTTTCTTAAGTTGAAATCGAGTACAGTCACATACAACAGTTAGTAAAGATTGTAGTAAAACGAGCCTAAAATTATGGTCAAAACCTCCTTACGAACATCAAAAACCATTCTAATAGTTAACTTTACTGTTATAGTTCATATATTCACCATTTAATGTAAGTGATTGTATTCTAAAAACACAGAAATTGCTAAATTTTATATTTCCATCACTTTTGGCAGGGATTGTATAGCCTGAACATCCTTAAGGAAACAGTTCGGAGTGCTTACAACACTCCGACTTTTCCAAGACAGCGCTTCTACAAATTATTTGCGGCACGAGAGGAAGAGTTGTATTCTGATTGTGCCGCCGAAATTATATGGTAGTCCACGCCACTTTATTCATATTCGTCTTCCTATACTTTCAGGAAACAATAAGGACGAGACAGGGTGAAGAGCACCGGGGACAAGGAGTTTATATTCCAGTCCGGCTCTCGGCCTTATCCTTGTTCAAAGTTTCTATTTTCATTGAATAAACGGTATTTGGGTTAAGGGATATAGACGGCGTGCGATTCATTTACAAACCGGATTCTCATTTCCCGGCGTTTTAGTTTAGGGCACCATCCCTAACAATATATAAATGGCGAATAAACGTAATAATAAAAAAATCAATTACTGTTATTTTATGTATTAATAATAGAATTTTAAGTGTTAGAGGATAGGTGGCCTACGGGGTGGCCTACGGGGTGGCCCTAACGAGTCCGGATTCGAGGTACGAAACGCGAAATGAACCGGACACTGGTATTGCACTTTTAACGCCTTTTATTGAAAACGAAGGTCACTGGATACGTCGGACGTCGGGCCTGATATCCGGAATTGCCGGGGAATGCTGGGTCCCGACCGTCGTCGGATGAGTAGCCGCCGTCCGTGCTCCTCCTTGTATGGGCGTCCTTCGTTTAATATATAGTTAACGTCTTCGACCTTCGGTATTCCTGAATTATTGCAAATGCGAATTAGATGAGAATTACGTCGCACTTCGATCTCGTGCGGAAAGAGTCGCCGCTTCTAGGCAGAACTCTGCGCAGTGGACTGTATTATTTTCTCGATAAATGCAGCGGCTTTACCAGCAAATCCCTTGCCGTGAAACGGAGCAGAATCACGCTCAACGTTTGTCTCTCCACACCGCGTAACTGGTGGAAGCTCGTAGCAACGAGCTTCGAGACCCGACTTTATAGGGCACGATGTAACTTACCGCACCAGGAAGGGGCCTGAGGATGACGAACTGCAGTAGTGCGTTTAACGCAACTTACTGCCCAAGCCGTCAGCCGTTTGTAATTCAGTCTTAGAGATGGCCTAAGACGGTGGATTCAGTCTTCAGTCGACCTATGAACTCGAGTTGAACGCAACTCCGAAATGTCCAGTTACTGGTACGAATCGTGGCTCTTATTCGCTTCACTGCGAACTTCTTCTGCGTGGCCGCTATTTCCTTTAATCGATCTTCCTCCTAGCTGGAAACTTGTACGTCTTGCCGAACCGGCTATGCACTACTTCTTCTCACGAGTCTAACTACTTTATTGCGATGTTCACACCGTGACGATCCGTCGTTGACTCAGGCGGAATCGGCGGTCTAACGCGCGGACACCGACCTCGGCGCGTGGTATAGAATAGTCGCGCCGATCCGTCCTCTCACTCGCGCTTATTCCTTTTCCCACTCTGCATATTCAAAATTTAAATTCTCCGATCCGTTGACGGTCGGGCGTTGACTTCGATCGCGTATAGAGGACGATCCTCCGTGCCGCTTTTTTGCCGCGCAATTCGGCGCGTGTCGCAATAAACACTCTCGCTTCGGAGGTCGTCGAATACCGATGTTGTCTATATGTTATTTTCCTCGCGGTTAGCTCTATTCGTACCTTCAGAGAAAAAACCTCAATCCGAAGGCCGCGCAAAATAACTGTACCGCGAATCGAATTTATTAAATTAATTTCCGATTTTTAAACATTAAGTGTTAGGAATAGGTGACCCTAACAGGAGGAGAAACGGGTAAATGAATAATTGACGNTGGTATAGAATAGTCGCGCCGATCCGTCCTCTCACTCGCGCTTATTCCTTTTCCCACTCTGCATATTCAAAATTTAAATTCTCCGATCCGTTGACGGTCGGGCGTTGACTTCGATCGCGTATAGAGGACGATCCTCCGTGCCGCTTTTTTGCCGCGCAATTCGGCGCGTGTCGCAATAAACACTCTCGCTTCGGAGGTCGTCGAATACCGATGTTGTCTATATGTTATTTTCCTCGCGGTTAGCTCTATTCGTACCTTCAGAGAAAAAACCTCAATCCGAAGGCCGCGCAAAATAACTGTACCGCGAATCGAATTTATTAAATTAATTTCCGATTTTTAAACATTAAGTGTTAGGAATAGGTGACCCTAACAGGAGGAGAAACGGGTAAATGAATAATTGACGCAAGGTTTTCCAAAAAAAAGAACCCAAATTTATTTAATCAAAAAACGCTGCACCCTTAAACTTACAAAAATTAATTAAATTGAAAAAGAAGGAGCCCGACGGTGACCCGGCCCTCGTTCTGCGGTCCCGTCTTTTTTCTGCTCTCCTTCATCTCTGTAATAAAGAAAGAGAACGTGAGCGCGTCTGCGACGAACACGTCGTTCCAAACCACAATTCCCTACCAGCTCTTACGAGCTCAAGGTAATCGCCTTCAAAGTCCTAAAACCTTGGATCAGGAATGCGTTGTGGAGTTGGTTCTAAAGCAACTCCGTTTTAATTGGGTCGATTCCGTCTTAGAAAACCCGTTAGTCCGAGAAAGATAGACAATCTGCAATCCGAACTCTTAGAAAACCTGCTAGTCCGAGAAAGATAGACAACCCGCACTCCGGACTTTTAGAGAACCCGCTAGTCCGAGTAATCTAATAGTCCAACTAAATTGAGATCGATTATTCATTTTCTGAATAGTAAACCCGCCAT
>NW_017153423.1:0-258 GCF_001652005.2 Ceratina calcarata
ATGGAGAGGTCTGCGACGGACACAGGTGCAGGATATAGTCGACGCAGCAAATTGTATTGCAAGAATGAAATTGAAGCCTCATCAAAAGGAAAACCTAACTAGGATTTACCTTCTGCCATGGTTTACGCACAAATTGGTCGCCAGTTCGCCGTCACTGGGTATAATAGACCAAATAGATCACGAAATAAAGCAAGTCGTGAAGAGGATTTTACACCTACATCCATCAACAATGGATGGTGTGCTGTACAACGAAAAAGG
>NW_017153424.1:0-257 GCF_001652005.2 Ceratina calcarata
AATGCGAAGATACTTACATTGTACTCTCGAGAAGTACCGCATTCTCTTTTATCCGTTGTTCTTGATATGACTTTAATCACGAGACTCTACTCACATTGAAAGAATATTTATACAAAAAGAAAGGAATAAAAAAGCAGAAATAAAAGTGTAAGTATGAACTGCCGAACAACACTGACTCAAATATACCAATGATGAAAAAAGATTTTTCTCCGCGCCGAACATAAACAAAACATTCCAAAGTTTCGCTCGGCGCATTC
>NW_017153425.1:0-257 GCF_001652005.2 Ceratina calcarata
TCATTAGAAGAAACTATGTGTGAGGAACATTTTACAAAGAACACCTATCGAGATAATTCAGGTCGATTTGTTGTACGATTACCTTTTAATGACAAAAGGCATTTATTGGGACAATCGAGAGAAATTGCATTAAGACGTTTGCTCAGTTTAGAACGCAAACTTCTTCGAGATAATAATTTATTGGATCAATATACAAATGTTTTAGAAGAATATGAAGATTTAGGACATATGTCTGTAATACAAAATGAAGAAGTAGA
>NW_017153426.1:0-257 GCF_001652005.2 Ceratina calcarata
ATTTCCTTGCATTGTTATTCATGTAATTTATTATTCGTCATTTTCTTAAAACGCTCCGAGCTCTGTGATTCAGGGTTGATTTTTACCCTAGCGACTAGTTATTTCGTACATTTCTTAAAACTAGAGATAGCAAATTGGTAAATAGTCATCGAACAAATCCTTCTAAGAGAAACGGTTCAAGAGTCATTATCGCAAGCTATACTTTATCATGGTGTAAAAACATAAGGTGTGTTCTTGCGCATCCATTTGAACATCCA
>NW_017153427.1:0-257 GCF_001652005.2 Ceratina calcarata
GTTCAAGCAAGGCCTGTAAGGTACACTTGGCTATGGCGTATCATCTTTCTTTTGTTAAAACTTGGACGAAATCAATCAGCAGGATACACTACCTTCTCCTAGGCCTCCTGAGAGCAGAGGTGAGCATAGCTCGGAAAGCGACGGCAAACACAGTTTTCTCTCCCTCATCGATAAAGCTGACCAAGACTTCATGACTAAGGTTTGTCGTGCCTTAATAGGAGAAAGCGAAGAGTCGAGTGGGAGAAAGCGAAGAGTCG
>NW_017153428.1:0-257 GCF_001652005.2 Ceratina calcarata
TAAGAATTATTTGTAAAAGATAATTCACAAACTTCAGAAACAATCTGACATTTAATGTGTATTAATCCAATAATAAGATGTGCATATATGAAAAATAATTAATTTCATATTTTATTATCTTTGCATCTTCCAGAGTGAAAAAAATTAAAGTGATCAAGAAGTATCAAGACGTAAGTCTGTTTAAAGCTTTATCGCAGCTCTGATTCATCCATGTCCAATACTAGATTCGCGGAAACTTTCCGTGACCGTGGAAAGAC
>NW_017153429.1:0-257 GCF_001652005.2 Ceratina calcarata
GACCGATCCGAAGCTAAACGTTACGTTCGCTCGTAAAAGGTTCGACAACGGTCGCGCAATCGTCGAGGAACCCGGAATAAATTTTCTAAAATATCCGGTTAGCCCAAGAAACGCTTGGATTTGACGTACATTCGTCGGTTCGGGAAAGCGTCGCACTGCTTCCGTCTTATGCTCAGAGGATTCAGGTCGGACAGAACCGTTTTCGATCGTGTGTCCAAGGAATTCGACTCTTCTTTGCAAAAAGCAGCACTTTTCCC
>NW_017153430.1:0-257 GCF_001652005.2 Ceratina calcarata
CGCACGTCGGTGTCGTACACCGCGAACACAACGGTTCGCCTGGCAGTCCTGTGTTCTCTATTTAAAATCAAGTTCTATTTTCAATTTCAATTAATAAACGGTTTTCGGTTTTCTGGGGAAAAGATTGGTCGATTTATTTATCATCCCGATTGTGAAACTCCGGCTCACAGTTAGGGCAGCCATCATTAACAATGAGCATGTAAAAGTAATTGGAAATACGCGTAATCCGCGAATATTGCATACATTATATTATTTTA
>NW_017153431.1:0-257 GCF_001652005.2 Ceratina calcarata
ACCACTAAATTCAATTATTATTAATAAAAATAATAATAATAAATGCAATGTATAATTAATAACAATAATTAATTCCATCACTAAATTTAATTAAAAAATCGTTCCACGATTATAAAAATTAACACAAATACGAATGTGGATTAAAAATTTCATTTATTTCCACTTTTCCAAAATGGGATTTATCAATATTTCTACAAACGTCGATTTATAATCGGAATGTTGTCCGCTCCTAAATGATATTTCTGCAATTATTAGAC
>NW_017153432.1:0-257 GCF_001652005.2 Ceratina calcarata
CACTTACCAGATGCCAAGGCCAAATTGCCTTTTGTCGTACACATCCTGCTTGTCCGATGTTTCGAAATCACGGTTGAGTTGACCAGAAACTACGGGTGTCGGCCATAAGAAAAAGGTCTAGTAACTAGTCGAAGCTGCTCAGTAAGTGGTGGACCCATAGTTTCGCGCTAGTCTGCGAAACGAGTCAACGGGCCCTTCTGAAGCCCCCGTGCTTTTACATGGGTTTCCTTATACTTTCAATTTTTTACTACGGTACT
>NW_017153433.1:0-600 GCF_001652005.2 Ceratina calcarata
TGGGGAAAAGCGAATAAGCAGACCAATCATTCACACACCTCAAACCCCTCACCTCGAAGAAAGGTAAGAATGCATCAACACACACATACACACAAAACGTATATAGGCACGAGTACAACATCCCACCCATATCGGTAAAATACTGCTAAAAACCAAGCGTCAACGCCAAATACACCTGCCACAAGAATAAGAGACGAAAACCAAGACACGAACAAACTTAATAAAAAAGACACACAGCCGTAAAATAGAAACCAAGACAAGTAAAAGTCAGACGTAGACAATCGCACTTCCACACAGACCCTACTGAAAATATCGATGAACCACACGTCACCCACAAGGGCATACAACCACACAGACTACGCAAGCCACGGGAAAGGAGTGAAACACCCCACCTGGAAATCCCAGTAAGGCAAACACTAGGGTACCAAACACGTCAGTGCCGCCATCGGACGGCCACCCCTGCCGTCAGTCAACCAAACCCCGCCCTTCCACGCCCTACAATGGCAACCCTAGGAACCCAAACCCAAAACACACCCCTGGACTTCCCAACCCGCATCCGCGGACTACGGACCCCAAAAAGAAAAGAGGAAACACCTAATC
>NW_017153433.1:892-1591 GCF_001652005.2 Ceratina calcarata
ATAAGGAATGGTGCGACGTATCTTATATCGATGAGTCAACGCGAGCCGTACCGAGGGAAAAAATACTAACACCGTCTGCCGGCCGGAATCACCGGTAATATTCTCGTTACCGGTGATTCCGGCCGGCAGACGGTGTTAGTCCAGAAAGGTAGGTTCTCGCTCTAAGTAGAATATATAATAGAAAAGGACGGACTAATTCGTCGAAGACGCCGCATAGCGGAGGATTAGTTTTCCTCGACGGACAAGCGGAGCTCCGCGGTCTGTCAGCACATAGCCGTCATAGGGAACACATTGGACGATTTCGATACCGATTTCATTGTTCCTCAAATAACTCACATACTTTCAATTAAAAGGAAAGGACGGGGCATAGACTGTCATACAGTTCCTCGCAACCTTTTCACTTTCTGCAAGCGAATCGAAAGATATTTCTTTCGATTCGTCATTACGTTGCTCCCGCACTGATTTCATTTGCAGGGAACGAGATATGAACAGGAGGTCGTATCTTGCCAGTGGATTACGCTCCGGGTCAGTGGCCAATTGTTGGTCGACCGCCGGTGGAGGGATCGGTGCATTCGTCAAGGGCCTGCAATGGGTATTGGATCTTCACCCGATACTGCAGAGTTCCGCGAATAATACGCGCTTCAGATCTCCCTGGTGAAGGTGCACCAGGAAAAAGTGTAGCTTGCAAGCGTACTGAGC
>NW_017153434.1:0-257 GCF_001652005.2 Ceratina calcarata
AAAAACTGATAGTGGGTCAATATTGTCCTTACCATTCATTAATTATTTGACAGATTAAGAAAATCCGTTCAAGAATGAAAAATATATTGCGGTAAATTATACTAATTTTAAGAAGTTTTACGATATAATGTACGGAAATTAGCGTTTAAAATTCTCACTTCAGCTGGTCATTTTTCATTTGCATGTTATCCTGCTGAGAAAGAAAAGGGTCTAGCTGGATAAGGGGGTCAAATGTGCCCTTGAGCCGAATGAAGCGC
>NW_017153435.1:0-257 GCF_001652005.2 Ceratina calcarata
CAAAAATCGAGTCCACGCGTCACTTCATCGATAAATCTCTGAAACGTCTGCGCGGTGTTTCTCAAACCAAAAGTCATCACTGGAAATTCAAATAATCGAAATGGCGTCACGATAGCCGTCTTCTCGATGTCGTCTTCTACAACCGGAATCTGGTGGTATGCACGCACTAGATCGAATGTTGAGAAAACGCTTCATATTCGATATGCGGCACGAGGTACCTATCCGGCACCGTCCTGGCATTCAAGGCCCGATAGTCC
>NW_017153436.1:0-257 GCF_001652005.2 Ceratina calcarata
TTATGGCAGTGCAGCAAAGAATCAAATTAATCACAGACTTATGGGAACTAAAATTTTACCTACCTCTAGAATCAGACAGACAAAAGTGTCTCTCAAAAGACACGGTCTTGAGCACGAGCTAAGGTGGGGATACTTGACACTATGTGACGTACAGACGCGTATCTACAGTTACGAATAGTGGGGAGAGCGACTAGTGTGGGGAGAAATGAATTACTCATGCTTACTCTAGAATTCGCAGATACTTGCATGCGACTATA
>NW_017153437.1:0-257 GCF_001652005.2 Ceratina calcarata
CCTTGCGTTTGATAAAACTCATCTTACAACTCAAACTCATCTTACAACTCAAACTTAAACAAGTCAATCGACTTGTTCCAAAAGTCCGTGGTATTATTCATATGATCGAAAATAGTCTCGTTATTTAAACTATGAAATAACGCGTTCAAATGTAAAAAAAGATGTGCAGTGTCTTTTCCATCCGGTGACATCCGTTTGGTTTTACAAGCACTTTCCGCCTCAGTAGTGCTCATAAGATCCATGACGGTTGTCGCTGA
>NW_017153438.1:0-257 GCF_001652005.2 Ceratina calcarata
ACTTCAGCTTTTTAATTACAATGTTGTTTGTTTAGCCAGATTAAAACAGTGTAAATTTGTAATTAAGATACCTTAAAAGCGCTTGAAAATTTTATGTATTTTCTATGTTTAGACTTTGAAATTTAGTTTCACTTTGTTAGGCGCTGAATGGTTAATTTCAACCAGGTTCTGCAATTTTCGAACTCATTGCGCGAACTTTAAGCATCTGTAATTTGTAGTAATATTATTTATCTGTAATTTATATAACTAACACAGAT
>NW_017153439.1:0-257 GCF_001652005.2 Ceratina calcarata
ACGAGCTTGAAGTGCGACGAAATACTCATTAATCCGCATTTGCAACATTACAGAAGTACCGGACGTCGAAGACGTTGAGAGTTCGAACTGAAGTTAACAACTAAGGACCAGGTCAATGACAAACACGGACTGCGCCTCCTCAACCGACGAAGATCGGGACGTAATATTCCCCGGGTATTCCGGATTCCAGGCCCGACGTCCTACGTGTCCAGGGACCTTACAAATTAAATAAACGGCTTTAAAAACAGTGAAAATCA
>NW_017153440.1:0-257 GCF_001652005.2 Ceratina calcarata
TGTTGATCATATCCCAGATCATGCGGACCAGATGCACTGGGAACTTCTTTTTAAGAAGGCGGTATGTCAGCCCATTGATCCAAACTGAATCAAACGCTTTCTCTAAGTCCAGAAGGGCAGCTCCAACAAGTTTGCGGTCGCATATGTCACGACTGACATCTGACACGAATTTGTGTATGGCGTGTACCGTAGAATGCTTTGCCTTAAAGCCAAATTGGGTATCAGGGACAATGTTATCTTTCTTACAGACTTGGGTG
>NW_017153441.1:0-257 GCF_001652005.2 Ceratina calcarata
CGAGTGTACTCGAAGTGTCCTTCTGGAGTGGTAAATGCAGTCTTTTCTCTATCCTATGGGGCCATAGGAATTTTATGAAAACCATTTGCCAAGTCGAAAATAGTAAAGAATTTTGCTCCGCCCAGTCGTTCCAAAATTTGAGAAATGCGAGGAATTGGAAATTTGTCATCTTTTTTTTGATCATCTTGATTGCGTTTAATTACCTGTAATCTACCACCATTCTCCAGCGTTTATTACCTTGAGAATCCGGTTTTTTC
>NW_017153442.1:0-257 GCF_001652005.2 Ceratina calcarata
ATCTTATTTCACTACTCTACCTTTTATTGCATTGGTTTTACGCCTTTTAGCACTTATCTCATGATCTTACTCACTTATATATTCCTTTCGACACCTTGTGTCTTTTCCTTCATTATTTCTTCCCTTACAATTCAACTATTTATTAGGAGCTACCGAGCGGCATGTCCGACTCCCACTACTCCTCATGGCAGGCCCCCGACCTTTCTTTTTCGATGACGGAGGGGAAACATTTGAAAGATACCCTTCCCCCTTGGGGG
>NW_017153443.1:0-257 GCF_001652005.2 Ceratina calcarata
ATTATTATTATTGTGAAATCAATTCTCGGAACACTGTTAACGCGCCTACCGGGAAACCGGAAATGGAAATCGATGTTAAAGAATTTTCATAGGAAATTCATCGCGGTATATTTTTGTCAAAATGCAAAATTGAATGAACATTTTCGTGGCATGTAAATGAAAGAGAAACGTATAATATTTTCATAATTCTAGTAGCGAACTACGTTAAATATTCCAGATTTTTATAATGATTATATTTTTTCATTTTGCGTAATTAA
>NW_017153444.1:0-1692 GCF_001652005.2 Ceratina calcarata
TTAATTTATTTAAGTACTTTCACATATTTAGACATTTTCAAGTATTATTTTGCACTTTGAATTCGAACACAAAACCACTGACTGGTTATTAATTATAGATTAATCGTAACGACATTCCGATTGGAGTTTCGCCTTGGATTTCTTTCGACTTTCGCCTCACCTCATTTTTACACAGAGATCTGTGAACGTCGATGGATCGCACCGTACTAACCGTGATTGATCCGACTTTCAGAATATAACGGGACCGTACCACATCAATTATCGTCCACTGCCGTACTAACTTTTATCTCGCCTCATAAACAGCGAAACTTCAATTTTTCCATCCACAACAACAATAATAACAGTATAATAATAAATAATTATAATCCCGTATCAACGAAGATGTAAAGTCGTTCACATAAAGCCACACGTAAACAACATATTGATAAACGATTTTGTATAATTAATCAAGTCCAGGGAATTCGATTCGAAGAATTCCTCGGAGTCGAGTGAACTATTATGTACTGGTGACAATGCCAGTGACGATGACTGAGAAACGTGATATAGTGTCAGTGAACCACGTGGTTTCAACGTTTGCAAGGTCGTATGTACTGAAGCAAGTACATTCTCGTTCATAAGTTAACCCATTCGCTGCCAAGCCTAAATTATATGAAGTCATTCCTATTGCCATTTATATTTTGAGTGCTATTGTTTACCAAAACCCTGTTATTTCTTGGTAAGAGCACATATANATGTATATTATTAAAATCAAGACTGATTAGATTAATCTCCTCGTAAAAGCTCACCTCAAAACACGATAACGTCTTATCACTATTATTAAATGAACGAATTGCAGATTCCCTTTAAACGAATTTAAACTACAAACACACCTACGTTTATCAATAATTAATCAACCACTTACGATTTGTGATGCTCTCACAGGCAATTGTTAACGACTGGAACGTACGTAAAATAATAATTGGCGTCGATCCTATGCGCGGCGTCACGCTGTGTACGATTCAAGTTCGGGTACTTCCCACGAAGCATCAATGCGTAACGCAGTGTAATCGAAAACGTTATCATGCACTACAAAAGTTATCGAATGACGAAAGTTCCTATGAGCGCAGATAAACGATTGGTCGATTCAAACCGTCGAGCGAACAGAAAAACGATACTTGTAGTCAGTTTTTACTGACGGAAGAATAAATAGATATTAAATGATAAAACAGGAGGAACACGAGATAAAATGAACTTGAAATTTCACTTGCACAAAAAAAGAACTTACAGTGTTGTTAAGTAGGTACTCGAAGAACTTTATGTAGACTGTATGGCTCTGCACGTAAGTACGAACTGCGGAAATCTGCAAAACGTACATGTTTTCTGATGTCAGTATGATGGGGCTAATGGTCAAAGCAGGGTAGGAGTGGGGATGTTTGGCAGAGGATGAGTAAGGATGTTTTTGGGTAGTTTTAGGGTTGTTTGTCGCTGAGTAAGATTCGTCATCCATGTTTTTGAGCATGTTTAGGGTTATTTGTTGCTAAGTAAAACTATATCAATAGTGCTAAATTAGTTTGTCACTCAACAACAGTAACAATTGCAATTCAAGTTAATTATAATATACAGAGTGATCACATAATTATACTATACTTGGAAAATAGTCACCATTTTGAGCACTTGTATTAGCGGTGTATTACTGTTAAATAAATAAATCAA
>NW_017153445.1:0-257 GCF_001652005.2 Ceratina calcarata
ACGAACATGTCAGAATTTTCTCAGATTTTTCGCAAGGCGTTAAGTAAGGAAAAACTTCAAATCTGATTTTTTGAATTTTCCCGATTACTACCCTCCTGGTTCAGATATAGGGCTAAAAACTGGAATGAATGTTTCTTTTTTTATAAGCTATCGAATGGCGCAAACGGCGTTTCATTCGGTTCAAGGGCACATATGACCCCTTTATCCAGCTAGGCCCTTTATACATACAAATACATTTAATTGAAGAAATGTTCAAC
>NW_017153446.1:0-257 GCF_001652005.2 Ceratina calcarata
AATTATTGCCACTTATGAAATGTTTACAATGAATAATCTTAAAAAGTACCTGACAGGAAAATTCAGCATGACTGAATTAAGAGAGGAAAAATTATTTTTAGGGATAAGAGTACAAAGAAGTGAAAATAAAATTACTGTAGATCAAAGTGCTTATATGAAAACGATATTAGTGTAAAGAAATTAGAGAAAACGCAGTCGAGGGAGTTGTTTTAACGAAAGTAGTTGGATGCTCATTACTGTGTCTTCATTGAATATAA
>NW_017153447.1:0-257 GCF_001652005.2 Ceratina calcarata
CTACTACTGCGGTTGACAGCAATTTTTTTTTTAATGCGATTATTTTAATACATATGTTACAAAAGAAGGTTTTTTTTTTCTTAAATATGACTATGAGATCCCAGCTATCTACTAAGATAGATATAAGATAAGTTTTCATATACTATGCATAAATTTTATAGTAAAAAACATTATAAAAAATTCATGTTCAAAAGTGTCCAGGTACCAGAGAACTGCAAAAGGCGGGCCACGGGCCGGAGCCCCCTCCACGTCGGGCC
>NW_017153448.1:0-257 GCF_001652005.2 Ceratina calcarata
CAACCAAAGATCAAGTCCCAGAGACCCTATTAACCAGTTATTAAATAAAAGACCTTAAAGATTCTTGTCAACATTTGAATTCATTCCATTTCATACAATATCCCACGGGGAATCAAAAAAGATTCCATTTTTATAGAGCCAATAATTAATTATATCCTTTAATTATTACCCCTCTATTCAATACTTGTCTATACAGCTATATGAAAAGAAATATGACCCTAACAAAGAATTCTTTTCCTAACAAAGATCTTAATTGA
>NW_017153449.1:0-257 GCF_001652005.2 Ceratina calcarata
ATCCCTTGACTTAACGAAACTCGATAATGACTAACATCTATTTATCATTAAGAACTTAATTGTTAAAGTATAACTAATGACAAACATAACCTATGAAATTCAGAACTGAAAGGTGAATAAAAAACATATTTCTGAATGAAGGACGTGTCAACGATTAACAATTCTTAATCATTAATCACTGTCGGAGAACAGTGCACTTTACATCAAATGAATATCGTTTTTAAACAAAATACGAACGATTGGTAGGAAAATAAGGA
>NW_017153450.1:0-257 GCF_001652005.2 Ceratina calcarata
GCGGAGGCGCATGTATCTCATGCTGACCACTCCGATTTATACGTATTTTTAACAGGGAGTGTTAGAACGATGTTCGAAGTCCGCGGCAATTATTGTATGTATGTATGCATGATGGCGTTGCGTGCGTTACTGAACCGCCAAAAGTCTTTCTTCTTGCGGCGACCGCCGTGCTAGGCGGACATCTGTTATGTATCTCCATTTATATTAATATATACAGGGTGTAAACCTACTAGTGGGCAATATTTTAAGGACGTGTT
>NW_017153451.1:0-257 GCF_001652005.2 Ceratina calcarata
CCCTTGTCCTCCTTGATTTGGCAGATTTTCCAGGCTAGTCTGCTCGATTTCCGACAAAGTGGAGGCCCCGTGATGTACGCCAGTCGGTTGCTCGTTATTGAGGTCCCGAATGAAATTCTGCAAGATGCACGTAGATAAAATAATATTATCTGCGTTTTCTGGCTTAGCGTTCAACTGCCGGTGGTATATGCGGAATTTTTGTGTATGTCTTCAATGGGAATGCCTCGTCGCCAACGATCACGTGAGATGCTCTCATC
>NW_017153452.1:0-257 GCF_001652005.2 Ceratina calcarata
AAAACAGTTTTTTGCAAATTACTCGTAAACTATTGACACTAGCGAAGAACTTTTACATGGAAATTGTAGATCTCGTCGTTCTCTACAAAAAAGGTCGTATGCAATTTTCCCGTATCTCGTACGGTTTGGGAGTTATTGGCGAAAAACTAAAATTTGGAAGAAATTGAAGGGGTTACCCCTTGGAAAAATCTCGGAAAAATCGAAATTTTTTTTTTGTCAAAATATCGAAAAATATCGAAATATATTCTAAAAGACGT
>NW_017153454.1:0-257 GCF_001652005.2 Ceratina calcarata
TCAAGAATCCAATCTATTTGATTTCTACAACTTAACTTACTATTTACTTCTGACGTGTTGACTTCTGCGACGAATCCATTTGCTTGCCCATTGTGCTGACCTTGTCTGTATCCCGATGAGCTTGATACACCTCTTTGTTATGTTTTGTAGATTCTATGTTTATAATAATATAATTATGTGTAATTATAGTGGTTATATTTATTGATTAAGTTTTACATATAGTAGGAGAATGCTGCCGCACGCGTGGCTGGCCGTTA
>NW_017153455.1:0-754 GCF_001652005.2 Ceratina calcarata
TTATATTTGTAATTTATTATGTTTTTTTCTTTCTAATTAATAAAATTATAAATTATTAAAATAACTGTAAATTTATAAAACATAATTAGGTTCTATCGCCCGGCGAACTGTTTTCCTCCTGCCTGAGTAATGACGGGGGTTGTTCGAGTTTCTTAGACGCACCGATGCAAATAAATAAAAAGATTCATAGACAATACGATGACAATACGGATGAGTCTAGCTCGTCGAGCTTTTACAGTAGTTTCCTATACAAGAGCAGCGAAAGTAGCTGCAATCCCGATCAAAAACTGACTGAATATTTTGAGGTAATAAACGTACTCCCTTCATCCAACGACTATACAATATATGTATTATAGTGAAAAACAGATTTTTTAGTCAAGCAAAAGGTAAAGTTGGCGAATATTTATTTACAGAACAACACGAGGCATGAAAAGAGAAGTAAAGAGCCGCCATGGCTCGAGGGCGTCCAATTAACACCAGAATTGATATACGAGTACCAAATACATCCGAAGACTTTGAACGAAGTACTTAAAGCCGATATGGACGCGTTGAAAACATTGAATCAACCGCTTTTGGTGAACGATCAACTGGGTCAACTCTACTTGGATCTGGAAGTCGAGGGTTTCGAAACTAAACTCGTTCTCGAGGATGGACTTACTTCGAGTGGAAGTGATAGTGGAAGCAGCAGTGGAAGTTGGACGGCCGCTACTGGCACAGTGTCGCAGGTAAAATATGATCTTCAGCCCTCGTGTTA
>NW_017153455.1:3913-6574 GCF_001652005.2 Ceratina calcarata
CGTCCTAACATTACTTATATGAAAATAACTTGTAAAGTATTTTATAAAAAAGAGAGAGTACACAAACAGCAAAAGATTTTTTATTGCCCTCGATGTTTTAATAGTACTTAAAGGACAAATTTCAGACATTTTTAGAATGTATTCTTATTGAAATGATTGGTGTTATTTGATGGAAACAGAAGCAAATAGTTTCAATTTTTGCTCTTCAGATGTTTCGTTCTCATTAAATTTGTCCATTAAGTTTTTTTTTTGGTTTTCGAAAGCCGGTATTCAGAGTCATTATTTATATTTAAGATCGCCTTAAGCATTTGCTTAAGTCCTTGTACAAGAAAAGGACTCGAAATATGGGATAGACAGGGATAGCAAATGCTTAAGACGATCTTAAGAATAAACAACGACTGTGAATACCGTACGACAAGTCTTGGAAGTACGTGGTGTCGGTGTATACTTAAAAGGCAAGATCTTATTTGCAGCAAAAACAAATGAGAAGAACTGTGAAGTACGGTAAACTCGTGATGATTCACGAAGAAAATGCACCATTACCACCAGCACTACCGTTACAGACCGTATCTTGCGAGCAGTTATAGGAAAAGCCGAGTGACGACCAACTTGTAATTAAACACTATTATCAATTTCGAAGCGTTCGTTTGCGATGTCGTACTTCGGATTTGATTCTGACGTTTCAGTTACGAGATTGGCCGCTACTCCAATATCATTTAGATTATGATACTTCATCAACGTCTTGAGGCAGGTAAAATCTTTTGTACATATATGATATTAACTTTTCGACCAATCTTTCTGACGCTTTCAATTACTGTAAAAAAGGTGTTTGATTATTTTCCTGCGGCATAATATTACGGTGTACATATTAACTAGTATTACTAACTTAATTACTATGCTTTTGTATTTAGTCACCAAAGCTTACTGATGAGATATTATTATTATTATCGACAAATAAATAAGTAACAATTTTGGTAATCGATTTTTGATAGATTTTAACTGCCTCAAACGCGTTCTCTTATATTCAAGCATATAAGTCAATCGATAAGTTAAGGAATCGAAATCGCATAGTTTAAACTTAAAAAGTTGATCATTCAATAAGATTTCAGTTCCTTTTTTCTTCGAATGAAACTCGTTATCATTATCAATCATCGATCATCATTACTTTTACACATTCAAATGTATCACTACAAGGTTCCTGTTATCGGGCAGATACTAACGTCCACGCGATTTCTCTAGTTGAATTAGACTCTAGCGTTTGTTTTCCTTTTTGTTCATTCGCAAGAGCAAATTATGTTTCGAAAATAGAAAATCCGTTGGAGAGTCTATTGCCCGCACAACGTTTTACATCTATAGATTTAACACGATTGAAATTATACAATAGGAGGAGAAAGAAGACATGGGGAGTTGATATATGTATGTATGTAATTTTACTATAAGTAGGAAGAGAGTTAAGAAATTGGGTGAATGCATCAATTCTTTGACGTGTATACATAGTCCTTAGATAATCAATAATTTTCATTGTCACAGTCCTCTTTATGAGTTATACAATTATATTAAATAGATTTAAATTATTAAATAATCTTCTTTGGTGAAATTTTTTTTAACACCTTGCGTCGATTAGTTTTATTCATTTTACTTTTTTATAATTTCCAAGTACATTAAATTAATACTCAGAATATACTCACATAGATTATAGATTACATATAATCATTTTTCATTGTATATATTTTCTTGCATTTATTTTATTATTGCGTTATTCTTGTTACATAACTATAAATAGAAAAATTCTTCTTTCAAAGTGAAGCTATACAATGAGATCATTCACCTGCTTTGAATATCGTAGATTCTACACTGTAGAATGTTCTACCTCAATCGAGCAGATATTCCGTTCGAAAAATCGGAGTATAATTTGATGCTAGAAGGATGACTGAAGTAGACACGTGTGACGAATACATGTCGAAACTCCGTAAAAACAAATTTATATTTGCAAAAAATGTAGAAACCTTTTTCTCTTGCAATACCTTAATCTTTCCAGATCTGTTGAGTGGAATCGCATTAATAACTTTTATATTTAAGATCACATCAATAACATTTAATAATATTTAATATTGTACAACAACGCAGATTTCAATTACTACGAAAAGTAATTTTACCATCGATTTCACTACACGGAACTAAGAAGATTAATTTTATACGTTTTCCAAAGATATAAAAATTATACATATGTATATAGTTCCATACATATACGTATAACGTTTGTAGGATCGAAAATTATTTTATATACATTTTTTGTATACATGATAATAGAATTGATATTCTTATTGTACTGTATAATTTAAAAGTACAATGAGTATTTTGTATACTAGTGACGTGCAACCTTTAGGATTAAAACGATATGGCCAGTTCGTTAAATGGTCATGACAATGATTTTATGAGGCCCTTCCTCTATCCTACAGATTGTAAATCTAGTCCAGATTGTATAAAGTAATTGCAAATAATTTCATATAAAAACAGATTATGCTGACTCGAATAAGAAATAATATTGTTTTTACAATGAGATTGTGCAGTACACGTATTCTTGGATCTTTCAGACGATCACGTTATAAGTTAGCACAAAGTTTCGATTTCCTTAGATATACATGTATACATGTATAAGTG
>NW_017153455.1:7332-8450 GCF_001652005.2 Ceratina calcarata
GCCGCTCATTAATCCAGTTGGTGCACTCCATAATTTTTAACTAGCTTGGTTGGCTCTCATATTTAATGTACATAATACATATTTTTTCTTTTTAGAAGTTAACCGATGTAGCTAATAAGCGACTCATGCCTAAAAATAGTTAAAACCAGATATTTTCGAACAAGTACAACATTCATGAAAAAAATATTTTATTTATTGATGAATTACTTTTATAAATAAATTATAATCATAAGAAATTTAACCAGCAATTATATCGTTTTACTGATTTTAGCGATTTCATCGATTGTTGCGACATACAAAAGATTATTCTTATTCATTTAATGGTACCAGGCAAGATTAAAACGTATTCTATAATAAACTAAAACTGAAGGCAAAATATAATTTTATAATGAATAATATAAAAAGAAACATAATTTCCATAAATTAAAATAATTTTCCATAGTTGTATGGTTTTTCATATTCAAAAACATAATGTATTTTTGATTAAAAGTAAGGATTTTATTAAAAGTATTATGCTAATAGGTATAATATTAATAATGCACATATTATCTTTGTACATTTCCATGAATGCTGAAATATCCAATGAAATACAATACGTCTAATGTAAAGTGTAGAAAAAAAATGTAATGGAGTTATTATTCCCCCCGAAATAGGACCACGTTTCGCTCGGTTACATGTTGAGCAGAACATTATTTCTTCTCCCTTGACATTGCGAGTGATTTAAATTGAAACTCGAGTCATTTTGTACTTTATTTCTTTCATTGATCTAACTTATTTTAGACTCAACCCCCTTAATTCGATATTTTAGCCTGCCAACCAAATACTTCGCCTCGTACAGTTTGCCGACCTCTGATTTGATCGGCATCATCATGATCATCATTCAAGGTCGTATTAATGTAACACGCTTTCAACTATCCTTTCCTCTCCCCTTCTACGTACTTCCAGATCAATTTCTAAAGATTCGGCCTATTTGAAACAAAAATATATAACACAGTTGACGTAACACATAGAATTACGTAAAAATAGGATGAAATAACTTCTTTCGTAGAGATTATAATTTAAATATTGTCTACCTCTCGTCGAGATTCCTTGTTATAGTTTGTCAACCACTTCCGTAT
>NW_017153455.1:9897-15948 GCF_001652005.2 Ceratina calcarata
TAAGATCTATGTACATAGAAGTTGCATTCAACTATAAAAGAGTTATAAACAATGCAATAACTACACTAAAGTATTGTTTACAAATTCATCAATTTAATTTATTTCTATTTTATGCTCGTCTTCTGCCATTATAGGATCGTCTACTTTCTGTGGTAGGACATCAGGTAATTGCACTTCGTATACAGGTTTTCCATCCTCACTGATCCAAATACTTCCGTTTTGAGCGCATCGGACCACGTAGACCAATCCGTGTGCGATAGTATCGACTCTAATAAAACAAAGTAGACAAGATTTTTAATTCCTATCTAAATTCAGAAATTAAATTCAAAGTACCTCCTGCAGAATTTATTTATTGTTTCATTTTCCGGACAGTTGTTTGCCAAATTTTCCATAATTAGATTCCCAGTGAGTTCAGGACACAACACTACGATCCTGACGCCAGTCCTCTGGTAATGATAAGGTTGCTGCAAACAAGTAACCGAAAATAATCAGAAGAGCATTCTAGCTACCATACGTCTTAAAATTCTCGAAAGTTTAAAATGATTAATGTAGGAAATCTAAATCTACCGAAAAAGATCGACTAAAGCTGACTACGGCATGTTTCGTGGTGGAATATACTGGAAGATGAGATGCGGAACTCAGACCAGCCTCGGACGAGACGTTCACGATAACACCCCCTTTTCCGCCAGCGTCCTTTTGCATTTGTTGGATTCCTAGAAGCGTACCGCGTATCACCGCAGTCTAAACGAATTGATCTCAATTAATAAATTACAGTGATAAATCTGATGGACATTTGAAAGAATTCTATGGAACATCTTTCTAGAAACCATAACTGAGAGACTGTACATGTCATAACAATTAGCCTGATTATTATTCAGCCAAGGTTCTTACAATTAATTCTAAATTTAGACTCTATGTAATAAGTTACATTTTCTTACTACGTTCACGTCGATGGCTTTCACGAAATCATTTTCATTAATCATACTGGCATTGTTCACCAAAATTTCCAGGCCTCCAAGAGTCTTTACAGCTTCTTTGAACGTCTCTGTCACAGAAATTAAACGCGAAATGGTAATTCCGATCTGTATTTTTTTATCGATTGTACTTACCATCAAATTCGACATTGTTTGTGACATCGCAGTGAAAGAAGATGACGCGATTGCGGCCAAACTCGGCGTTCAGCATGTCCATTGCTTTCTTGCCATCCGACTCTCTAATATCTATCATCGCGATCATCTGAATTCAGTTTAATCTCACAATTAAATGATCGTAAATTATCGTATTCCCTAATCATAAAGCAAATTAATGATTACTTACAGAAGCGCCATTTCGAAGCAGTTCTCTGCTGACGTTAAAACCCAGGCAGCTTGCACCTCCTGTCACCATCACCCTTTTATCTTTGATTTGCATTTTTTTTTTATCGTACTGCACGTGTACTTTTATAGAACTGTTGTAAATCAATTAGTAAATCAATCAATCAATCAATAAATACTTCAATTATATTGGTTGGAATCAATGTATTGCAAATAGTTTTTACAATTCATTGCTTGAGCTTCCTAATGGATAAACTATTCAATTTAAACGATTTATTAAACTCGAGACATTGAGATACCGTTGAGACTCGTAGTTGTCTTGACAGTTTCATTTATGAAATAATAATAATTCGTAAATATTGTCACTGTTCTCGGGAAACGGGAATTAAAGAACGACGTAGTCAGCGCAACGTCCTGGCCGTCACTGGCCGAGTCGGCCTGATATGAGAGAGGCATGTTGCTCTCGTATCAGGATCTCCGACCTTTCGTGCATCGTGACTCTGCTCGAACGCGAATCATCCGATATTTGTCGATCGTCCATTTCAACACGGCTCTCCTCTTGATCTTTCACTGCTGACGAGATTTGTAACTGTTTAACTTTTGCAGTAGTCAACGTCATCTCATTTCTCAACTAATTTTTTAACATGCAGCAACTTTGACTTTGCTTTGAAATTTTGAAGTGTCGAGGGATAAGTAGAAATCTTTATTTTGGAATCGTAGGTCATGGAATGAGTATTGTGTGTTATAATTTTTGAGTATGCTCAGTTTTATAAAAAATTACATAATAAAAAAAGAGTTTCATACAATAGTTGTCTCTTTCTCATTAGACTCTTCTGCGAATACGTGCTGTTTTGTTAACAAGTTTAAAGATTAAGCGGGATCTTCTTAACAGGCGGGAATTCAAGAGCGTACGGCGTTTGACTTCCTTCGCAGACCCAGACGGATCCATTCTCGCCTTTCTGGATTAGGTTCATCATGGCCTCTCCAACGACCTCTGGCCTGTTGACGCGAGATAAAAAAAGTTAAAAATATATTTTTACATTGCTTTCTCAGACATCCAGCAATTACGCTGTCGCACGAACTACAAATTATTTTTGTATGGTTTATCTCAGAGAGTTTGAGGATTTGATGGCTCAGTTTTCTATTCATCTTCTCCTCGTACTTTAAGCAAAATTTTTAGATTGTTCTCTGGTTCGTTAGAAACCGATTCTATTACATCAGCAGCATGTCCACGAAATGAAATTTATCATATTGATTAAATTCATTCTTACGGCTGTGTTGGCAGACTGCGGAGCGTCTGTTGAACATCCTCAGGCTTAACAAAGTTAAAAACAGTGTTTTCGAGTTCTGTAAGCAAGTTGGTCGTCGTGACACCTGGGCACATGACAAGAACGCGAACTCCGGTGTTATCGTAGTGAGTCTAAAGTGACAAGTACAATGTCATGACAATATTTCCAAAAAGAAAAATCAATAAATCAATCTTTGGGATTAATTGCACTTCGTCGGTAGTATGTTTACCTGTAGACATCGACTGAATGCCATAACGTCCCATTTACTGGAACAGTACACCGGGATAATCGGGAAGAGTTGGAAACCGACGATCGACGAAATGTTCACAATAGTTCCACCTTTGCCGCCTTTGTGTTTGCCCATGAGTTCCATGGCGAGCAACGAGCCCTGGATTAGACCAGTCTAAAATTCAAATAATTAATTGATTGATCATTTCGTTCGATTCGTTTACGTAATATTTAATTTCACAATAAATGAGATATGAATAGTTGAGTCATTCTCATGTTGCAAATATCGTTACCTATAATTAACAATTTTAATGTACTTGACTTTTTTTAAATGCTGTTTTTGTAGAGGCATTAAGATGTGTCTTACTCGTTTGTTTGGTGTCAAGGTGCGAGGACATCACTTCTTGAGCAAACGTATCATTGATATTATTACATGTATTATCGTTATATAATGAGAGTTTAAAATTGAGATCAATTTGCTAAAGTCTTGTATTATATCCTTCTTATATAAATGAGAATATAAGGATTAAAATGGATGACTTTTTGCGTTTATTATATTGCAAATATACTTACAACGTTGATATTAACAGTTTGCTGCCACTTGGTGTCGTTACATATACCAGCATTGTTAATAACAATGTCCAGACCGTTCAACGCGTTCCAGACCTTCTTGAATGCTTCTATAAAATTGAGAAAAAATAAAATCAAACTATGTTTTATTTCTTCCAATTCACATTGACTGTTTATTCGCTATAAACAAAAGTGACGTGCCCGTCAATTGTTGTACGTTGCTGACGTCGCAGGGACAGAATATTGCTTTTCCCTTGCCGAATTCTTTTTCCAAATTCGCTGCCGTCGTTTGTCCAGGGGAACTGGCCAAATCAAGAATAGCGACAGCCTAACAGATTAAATAATGTCAACATTTCTGAAACTATAATCACGATATCCATAATATTGCAAATATAAATTTACCTTCGCTCCATTTTGCAACAGTTTCTGAGCATAATCGAAACCGAGCCCGCTGGCTCCTCCGGTGATCAAAGCAGTCTTGTTCTTAATATTGTTCATGATCTAAATTTAAATTCAATTGAAAATAAAGAAAAAAAACGAGATGAAGAACATGGAATGCTCAAGTGTTATTTGTCAAATTAAATTGAGGCCAAATGGAAATTGTTATTAAAAAAGAGATGTTATTATGCTATTAGAAATTATGTTATTAGAAAAGAAAATTGGGAATATAGAGCGAAACATGAATACAGGAATACATTGAAACACTTACCAAGCTTCTTGTAGAGTACGGCTTGGATTTTAAAGCGGACGATGCGTACAGCGGCGTTTGTAACGAAGAAGTAAATCTCTCCTTGTCGTCGGGCCAATATTAAGGGACCTCGGTATCTGTGTTTGACGGGTGTTGAATACCGTGATTCATACACAGACATGCGCGAGCATACCCACACATTCAAATAGACGTGATAAGCTGTTTTAGTTTTTAAACCAGCTGTAAAAATTAATTTCGCGATAAAAGTTCGCCACGTGTACATGCCTACGTACGTGTACAATTCGATAAAGGTAAATAACATCACGGTGGATACAAATTAATTGCAAACAATTTATTATATTTGTCCTTATACTTTTTGCCTTTTTCATAAATAAAATTAATTTTACATTACATTGAACATTATACTGCTGTTTAATAGAATATTACATATTTTTTTTTTTAATATAATTATATATTAATAGTTGTTGAACATTTCTTATATACGTGGATTAATCTAAGGAAACACTGAAAGTTTAGTTGGTAACTTGAAATTGAAAACTTGTGTAAGCGTATCAATACTTTGAATATTTCTCGTATATATGTCTCTTGGACATTAAATGAATAAACAAGTTACCAGTATGTGTTATTAGTATTTATTACATAATTTAGTATTAGTAGTTGAATTGAATTAGCAGTTAGTGGATAGTATCGTCAAAAACCAAAGTTCCTCTCTGGTTTTATGTAACGCTTATATAGGAACCTTGAGGGTAGTGTAACTAGGTATCTCGATCGCAAAAGGGGGTTGATTATTCTCGATGACGAGAATTGCCCCATTCTGTCCCTTCTCGATAAGCTCGATGATAGCACTTGCTACGATCTCCGGCCTGTTATCAACACATTAATCAAAATTGAAAAATGAAAAAAGGCTAAATTAAAGCTATTTTTAAAATGTTGAACCATGCTTCAAAATCTTTTGAACTTTTACAGATATCAAGTATCAACAACTGTGACAAGTTGGATTTACGTAATACAGAATTATAATGATTGATATTCTCAACTGTCTATAAAATAAATTGTCGATTCTCTTAAATCAATTTGCGAATGCATTTAGGCGAAATAGTGTTTTGAAATCCGTAATTTACTAATTTCATAAATGAATGCTTCTTACGGCTGTTTTTGCATGTTCTGCATTGCATTTGCTGCAGTTTCCTCGTCGAGAAGATCCATGGCGTGCTCTTTGGTGGACATAAATCTGGCGGCCATGGCCGTGGTCGTCAAACCAGGACAAATCGTCAACATGCGGATACCGGTTTTCTCGTAATAATGCTTTTCCGTGCATAAAACAATTTGTTTCGTTAAAATGACAAACGTGACAAGGCGACATAATGAACACAATATTTTCCATTCACAAGCGAGGAATCTTAACGCTACATGTATGTACCTTGCGTTCATTTACATTTGTTTTGTAGATATGCAAATGTAATAATTTACATCGGCGTCTGCATAGGACAGACTCATATTAATTATACCGATTGGAACAATGAAGGAAAACAAACGTATCAGTGTTTGTTTCCTCCACAAATTTTCCGATATTTTTCTTCTCCAGTGGTAGAATAATTATTGTCGGATTCATTTTACCTTCAATGATTGAGTGAATCCCACGATAGCGTACTGCGTCCCGCCATAAATCGGTGCTATGGGGATGCCTTCGAGGCCAGCCACGGAGGACATGTTGACGATGGTACCACCGGTACCGCCCTTGTACTTTCCCATAGTATGCAATCCCAAAATCGTTCCATGAACGATGCCTTTCTACCAAAACGAAAAAAGACGTTTTGAGCATCAAACTCCAGTTAATCTTTCTGAATATATAAAAGAAAAAACATGAGCATAATGAAAAAGAAAATGAACAGCATTTTTGATTAGAGTTATATTAGGAATAAAATTATTTCGCAGTATTTGG